>NC_142524.1:6250000-6517500 GCF_964205215.1 Stylophora pistillata | reverse complement strand
TTTAAAATTTGATTAAATCGCACTGAATCATTCCCCAAAAAATCCTTTGGAGATCGGAAAGAACCACACTTCGCCTTCCAAAAGCCAGATTTTCAGTCGATTATTTTGTATAGCACATAGTTAAATAACGGGTTACTTTTGAACTTTTTTAAATCTTGTTAGAAGAAGGTCGGTTAAATTCAATTATTTAGATTGTGTAAATAAACGATCAAGAATTGCTCAAATTGCTGTCAACATATGTATTGATGTTGTTTTTTAAGATTTGGTAGTTTTTATCGGTCCAAGTGTTTTCAATTCGTGGCGTGACGCTCCGAGATTTGTCTGAAATTTTGAGCTTCAAAAGCGGCATTCGGTCGAAATTCAGTTATTATCGATTTTCTCGAAAATAAATCGATATTCAGCCAAACGAAGTATGCAGTGCTTTGTTTCACCATAAGGCCTCCCTAACTTGAGAATATGAGCCGAATCGATTTTTTGGTTGTTGCCACCAAATGTTTGACCGTTGGTAACGTTCGCTCTTAAGTTTTGCCTTCAGAGTTTCCGCTCTCAGACCGCGCAAATCTTGGTGATTAATTTGTCGTTGTTCTTTTGCAGAGGGCAGCTAAGAAATTATAAATAGAAGATATTACATGGCCACGCGGGTACGTAATTAAGAGAAGTTAACACCTATTTGTTGGGTTTTATTGTTGTATCTAAAGCGTAACTACAGTGTAGTTCTTTGTGTACGGAAATACTTCTTACACAGTGAAATACTAGTCCCAAATGGACATTTCCAATCATGATGTACGTGAACTGCTGAAAAATATGTACAGCTTATGGGGCTTGGGCCTCTCTCGAGACGCTGCTACTTAAACTGTAAAATACCTTCAAACCGAATTTTGTGATGTTTCGGTCTGACAAATATATTGAGGGTTAAAGAACTTTATACCCGCTTAAGTTGCCGTCCTAAACATAAATCCTGCCTTACAAACTACAGTAATTCAGAATATTCTCTTGTCTTTCAATTTTTCAATGGTCAAAATAGCTTTGTAGCCACTCTCGCAATGGTTAAGAGTACTTTATACTGGATGAAATTACGATAGAACATTGTTCATTTTGTGTTTGACTTAGTTCAGAAATCAGCTTTTATGAGTTATATATATATAAAAAGGTTCTCTGGTTTTTGGTATTTTTGCGATTGGGTATCGTTTTTCATGACGATGTTTAACCATCAAATATATGATTTTTCATATATTCTTAGCATTTGATGTTTATCCAACATACCCAACTTATCAGCTCAATTAATCAAAATTGAAATTTTAACCCGCCTTTGGACCTCAGAATTCGACTATTTCACGATGAGAAAAACTGTAAATAACCCTCTGAACGACGATTCTGAGAATTAGAAGCAGTTCCGAAGCCTGGATAAACTTTTTAAGTTTTAGATTTTTCCAAATCGACGTCCCACGTGTTTTGTGCTCATTTTTCTAAGTGCTTTTGTAAATCTTTCGATCTTGAAAATCCAGTGCATTCACCAGGAACACTGTAACAGTTTGTGGGTTCCACTGGTGTGATTTATACCATTGGCTGCTGTCCATGATAGACTGTCATCTCGTGTCCATGATTGACAGCTCCCTGGTTGTAATTTTCATCTGATGCCCGTAAGGCTTGATGACTAGTAATTAGTTTTAATGAACTCTTTTGTTTTTTCCTGAAGAGAGAAAAAAAGGAGTATGGAAGCATGAGGTGGATTCAATATGAGCTATCATCAGAATTAGGCGTAAGATATCTAGATTGCAGAGTGTTAACTTAAGAGAAAGCTGCTTACGAGAAAATCATAACTACGAATTTGACTACAAGAAGTCAAACTTACAGTTATGACTTAGTTCTTATTAACCGACCTAGCTCGGTTAATAAGATGTTTATTATATGGCTGTGTTTTATACGCCAATTTTTTATATTCTTTGTACCTTTTTTTTCTAGACCGGTCTAGATGCCGGTCTAGATGCCGGTCTAGATGGGAAAATCTAGACCACTTTCAATATTGATTTCAGCCAATCAAATTCGTGAACTAGATAGTTCCCAGTCCTTGTGAGACACAGCCATATAATAAACAAGAATACTACTTTAAGATAGTTTAAAATATTGAAACAAAGTTCTAACATTTAGAATTCTCTCTCAATATCCATCACTGGTTCGCCTAGCTTCTCTACAATTTAATCACAAACTTATCGACAATGGAGATGGCCTCCCTTGGTGGTTACCTGGAGATTTTGTATAAATTTACGATGGTGTTTTCAGTTTTGTCAAAGTCGTTTTTCTGCATCACATATTATCATTATTATCATAGCAATTACCTACGTTTAGGGGCCTATACACCCAAAACACATGCACTGATGCCTTATTATCGAGAATATGTTGACGAAAACTATTTATGCAATAGACAGCACTTTGTATCGGTTTACCAACGTCAGAACCCGCGCGGAATGCTGGGAGAACAAGGGTATATTTTCACCTTAGTTATTAAATAACGAAGGCTTTACCAGTGCAATTAATGTTTTTTTTAACCAATTAGGGCGCTTGTAGTATCCCAGTTATTTTATAAATGAACTTACACACACAAGACGATGACAACAATAATAACAATGACCGCCACTCCGACACAGACTCCGATAACGATCCACTTCCAGTCGTCACTTGTCTTCTCCGTGGTGGTGATGGTAACTGGTTGAGTCGTTGTGGTTGGAGGTACAGTGGTCACATTGGAAGTGGTAGTGGGTGGACTCAGGGTTGTGGGCACGATTACTAATTTAATTTCAGATATTGGAACTCCAAACACCTGTTCTAGTTCTGATTTAGTGTTGTTTATCACAGTCGCAAGGGCATTCACCGGAATGACGCCAATACTCTTAAGGAATGACGGTAGTACGATGTAGAACGCAATCTTCAAGGAGTTGCCTTCCTCTACCGGGAAGCCTGGTAGCAAGTGAACGTTATCTTTGGTAATGATAGCTATAGATCGCCTGCAAAAAAAAATTAGGAGGTTGGTGTAATTATAATTACCCTTCAACACTGTAAAACGGATAGACGGACTTGGGGTTGTACATACATCGGTCACATCCATACGTATCTACATCGGTCACCGGCGCAAAAAGCGCTTGACCTCCTCTTTGGGTATGGACACAATGTGGAACCTAATAACTACTTTGCTAATAAAACATTGATAATTTTGGTGACAAATTATCGCCTATTTTCTCAAACATTTTTAGGAAAAGTACCTTCTCCGTTTGCTTATGATTCCACATGCTGCTTTATCATTCTGGCAGAAAGTATCAGCTGATTTGGCGCATGTTGTTCTGAAATTTTCATCCACGGACGCGTTGTACTGTAAATTATCAAACGTAAAGGAACAAGAACGTGAGATCGACACAGCAATGTACACCTGAGGCAGTCTGGGGTGGCGCCTTAACATAATCATAGAGTACTGTATGCTAAAAATAAAAACGCCGCAAACAAGGGGGAAGATATTCCTACATTGCTATGAAAAATGACTGTAACGTGAAAAGGCAATTCTATACAACCTTTTTGGTGCAGCAAGGAGGGTTTGGAGCATATTTTTAAAAATGACGGAGATTAGCAGGGTAAAATTTCGAGGAAAGTCCTCTGTTTACACACAAAGGAACGACAAAAAAAAATTGACATTCCATGTGGTAGAAAGGTGTTGTATGATCCTTTCACATTTAGACAGCTCTCTGTAAAGGAGACTGAATACCTCATATGTCTTCCGCCGTTATCTGGAGTAGGATGGTAAAATACTTACTTGCTTCCTTGTCATACTTTGTAGCTTTATTTCGAGTGCGTTCTGTTTTTCAGTCTCGGATGCTGCCTTTGGCGGTGGAATTGTCGGCTCGGGTGGTTTTTCTCCTGGTTTGAGGGCTGAACCACCAAAGAGAAACATATTAAGCATCGTAATAGTATTTCATTTTCGGGCTCGTTAAAGTCTTTGTGGGTGTATTTGCAGTTCCGACTCTTTCATTCTACACTGTTCGTTATTAAATATTCTTATTACTATTTTTTTGGGGGCTCGATTAGAATTTATTGTGTTAAACTGCACATTGTTGTAGTAAAAATCGATCCATGCAACTGGAAAATGATGAACCAGTCAAACGATCAAAATTGATAATGATCAACCGGCAAAATCTGCTGGCACGCTCACATAATGGGAATCGATTTACATTGCGTAACATTGATTTTCATCCATTGTTCAAGCGGGAGGTTTCCCTCGAAATCTGATCTATTTCTTACGATAAAAAAGATCTTGACTTCTCTTCACAAGGGTGAAAAGGGTCTTGTTACCACCTACACAATTCTTGTGTAGCGTCTCACCTGTGCACGTTTCGTTTATGTAGAACAGTCCGTTCTGGCACTTGCATGTGTAATTACCCGGGATGTTTTCACAGACGCGTGATTTTCCAGGACAACTGAATAATGATGAGTTCAAGCATTCATTGATATCTGAAATAAAAAATATTTAGGGTAATTTTTTTGTTTATAGCCGAGAAAGTTCCTCCGAATCGAAGTTTTTCGGGAAAAACGCCGAACACGAAAGTCTGCGTTACAGTCAGTAAAGTACTATAAAGTACAAATTGACGTCCAAACGAAACAACGTTTTAAAAACGAATCTTTTAACTATTATGCGATTTTTTCCTCAAGTTTGGCTGCATAATCATGCATACATGAGCGCCTTTAATGTGTATGCATAAACCAGACAACGATTGCTTTAGAAAACTAAATAAAATCTGCATGACGGAAGATGGTAGAG
Organism: Stylophora pistillata; assembly: GCF_964205215.1. Classification (NCBI taxonomy): domain Eukaryota; kingdom Metazoa; phylum Cnidaria; class Anthozoa; order Scleractinia; family Pocilloporidae; genus Stylophora; species Stylophora pistillata. The sequence continues at coordinate 6,512,699 of NC_142524.1, read as the reverse complement.
AAAAAAATCCCATCATCTGACCATATAGACCTTACTCCATAGGGAGTCCTCTTTAGATCACCCTCGGTGATAACAGTGAAAATTGGAATTTAGCAGTTGATGTTCCACGAGGTGGCTTTTCTAGTCAACTCTTTCCAAGTCACTTTGAAATTTGGAATGTTGGTTTTTGTGGAGGGAGGAAAACCCTCGGACCCGAGAAAAACCCTCGGAACAAGAACGAGAGCCAAAAGATAAACCAACAATAAAGCAACAGCAAGCTCAAGCCGGGAATCCAATCTGAGCCACAGTAGTACATGTACAAGGTTAGTGCTCCCACTACTGCGTCATCCCCGCTCCCCAAGAAAGATTTAAAATTAAATAATTCTAAGTCGTGAACTCTGCGCATGGGGATACTCCATACAATGTGTCTTCTTTTTTCCAACATTGTCCCTTTGAGACTAGGTTACTTGAGTCTGAAATAACTTGAAATGGATTCCGCCTGGAATTGAGGTCTATAAAAGTACTTAGTCTCCTGGTCAAGCTCGATATAATTTAGCTTTCTTTGACAAGTTTCAGACTTATTACCAGAGCAAGTGAAGCCATCTGCGTCGAGTTTAAATCCCGGATAACACTTGCAATCGTATCCAGGCACTTTGTTCTCGCATTTCTGAGTGCATTTAACACCTTCGATCTTGCATTCGTCAATATCTACCACAAAATAACAAAGATTAGGTTTTTATTATGGATATCTTGCGAAACAATTCTCACACAGCAACCTCGCTTCCATGGTTATCTCGGAGGAGCCACATTGTGGTCTTTGTACATGTTAAAAAAAATTAAGATTTTTTTCGTTTGTCCTTTGAAATCATGGTTAATCTTTCACTTCCTTTTCCATGCACTTCCATTTTGGTTGCTTTTCGCCATTTTGGGCATTTTCCATCTGAAAACGCTTATCTTTCATTTTTTCTCAGGCATCATTATCAAAACAATTCTAGTCGTCAAACGATTCCAACCTAGCATATTTGAAAGTGAGTAAGACCTTGCCAAGTGTCCTTTGAATGGGAGTGTTTCTTCAATGACCGTTGGAGATACGAAGACCAATAAGCAAATGTTTTAAAAAAGTAGCCCCAAATAGAAGTAACCAAAAATAAAAGTTTCCTTTGGTAAATTTGACATGTAAGTGATGCAAGAAATTTTGTTATTTTTTTGTCTTACCTTCACATGTTTTTTTGTCATTAGCTAATTTATATCCCGCATTACAGTCACAGGCTTGTGTATCGCCTTGTCCTTTAAAACAGATTTGCTCGCAGTCGCTGTTATTGCAGGGATTGGATGCTAAAGTAAAAGATACAAAGGACTCAGTTTGTTTCATCTCTAGAAAATGATATTTTCCCGAGCAGCATACAGGATGTTTTCATGCACATCTTTAAGGGAAAACTAACAAGTTTAACAGTTTAACGTTGATGCCTAGAACTTCTCAGGTTTCTCATTGTAATCAACCTTAAAGCAAGCTTTCAATGCAAGTAAAACTGAGTCATTACAGAACAATCATGCAGAGAGGATTTATAAACTGCGTTACAATTCAACTTACGTCTGCAGGCCTTAGGGTTGCTCGGATCAACCTCGAAGAATTCATTGCAGTAGCATTCGTAGCTTCCTTCCGTGTTGTTGCATTGGTGCATGCAATCACTGATGGGTTCACATTCGTTGATGTCTTAGGAAAGAAATGTTTCACAAGAAATATGTTCAGCAAGAAACCAGACTGAGAAATCGTCGAACGTAGATAACAATTCTTCACCTTGGAATGAATTCTGGAGAAATTCGTAATTAACAACGTAACCTAATACGTTTGTTTATTCATGCAGATTATCTTGAATAAGCGACGTTAGCATGGTTTATTCAGTCAGCTCTTTGAACTTCTTAGAACAAAGTAGGCACCATATTTTTGTTCCCAGGAATTGTACGATTTTAGCTTGTACAAATTTGTTCGCTGGTCATGACTACTTTTGACTCATGTTTTACCTCTGGGTCTCACAGTCTCCGTTCAACTTACCATCACAGGCGAATCCGTTGCTGTTCAACTTGAAGCCAGAGTTGCATTTACAACTGTATGAGCCAGGGTTATTGACACACTGCTGTTGGCATTGGTTCGCTGAGTTATTCTTGCATTCATCGATGTCTAAATACGAAAAACATCCGAAAGATCTCTTCTGAATTTTGAACTGATTGGTTCTGAATCTTTATTATTGGAGAATTTGTGGTCTTTATAAGGGTAATTTTTCCTTAGATATTTTGGAATCTTTTCCGCACAGAATCACATCGAATCTTAGTGAAGTTCATATAAAAACGACTCCATCATGCTACAGTCACTCTATGTTATGGATGGTGTCTAAATCCTTGTGAGTCCAGAAAAAAAATGAGAGAGTAATTAAGCATTTGTTAGCTGCGAAAACTCTTAAAAAAAGCCTGACTATTTACTCACCAGGACATTTGATGCCATTTCCAGAATACCCTGTTGGACAGGATCCACAGTTAAAACCTGTTAGGTTAGCCGGCGCCGGTTTATCGGTACACGTGACGCCCTTGAAGCAAGGGTGTCCGTTCACTTTACAAGCATCAATATCACTCTCACAGAACCTGCCAGTGAATCCCGGTTTACATGTGCAGCCTTGGATGATGAATTTACTGTCATTGTTTAACTTGTCGCCCTGCGCTGGTTTGACACACTGGCCATTATTTTCGCAGGCGCACATTTTGATAGTGGGCGTGTGGCTTACGGAGGCGTTGAACTCGTCTGTTGCCGTGAACGAGAATTTGACCTGACGGATAACGCCACATAAATGTGTTAAGTCCTTTAGCTTCCAAGCAAAAGTACAAAGCGCTACAGTTCAAATAGTCGGGATTGAACAATGTTTGATTAAGTAACTTGTAACCAAAACATAACTTGTCATGAGGGCCCATCAGGACAAAGGAAGATACGACGAGGCGCTACTCATAATTAGAATTAGAAATAAGAATAGGTCTACCTTTTCTTTAGAAGTTACATTCCAGGTAAAGTTGAGAAGATTCTTGCCCACTGTAGTAAACGTTGCTCCTTGTGGCTTTTTAATGACGTTGAAGGTAAAAGTGTTGTTATCTTTAGCAGTGACGTTGACCCACAGGACTTCCCCAACTGTGGCTTGGATGACTGATGGAACGTAAGTAAATCTGGGGGGGAAGTTCGCTGTAGAATGATAACATATAAGTTAAATTTGAGACCATAATTTGTCATTCTATTCAACCCATGCCGTTGCAGATATGGATGAGAGTTATCGTAGTAAAAACGTATCTGTGATATTGACCGGCAAGATAAATCTTAAGGGTATAAAGTAGCAAATCCAGCCAGTTATACTGAACGATGCCATAACTTACCAAGTTTTTCGTTCTCCTTTACCAACTTCACGTTTACATCTTTGCTGTTGGTTCCTATGGAAACATCATTCGTAGAAGCAGCATCAAAGAGACACACTGCGTCATCCCCACAAGCTTTCTCTGCTGCCTGCTGAGTGGCATTGTCCGCCCACTTTATTTCCTCGACAAACATGGGTTTGAAGCTTGCATTGGCGAATGTGTGAACGCTTTCATTAGGGCCGTAAGTGAACAAGGATTCATCGGCTGTTATTTGCCCTAAGTAAGAGTAAGTAGGTAGAATATGTCAATGGTGAATGACTGATAAATTAATAAAACTATGACTAAATAGGACTAAACAGCGTCAACGGGGAGAAAGCAAACATTTATGGTGATAAGAAGACTTGTTTCCATGGTGCTCTAACTCAATTTCTTCCCTGCTTTTTAATTCCGAGAAGAAACGTTTCGAAGCTTTTAAAAGCCCCAGCAGGTGGGAGGTAGACCAGTTGGTTATATACAAAGCGCGATCAAGGGCTTTAACTCGGGACAACGGAGAACAAGTCCAGTGTGTTGCAGGGTGGGACCCATAGAGTACAATCTCAGTTCCCTAATACCTCCCCACGCGTTGTTGTTTCAAACTTCGATTCAAGACTCACAGAACACCCTTTTCAGTTATCTCTTCTTGAAACGAACTTGTCGGATTCTTAAATTTTGCAATACTTACACTTCAAACCGAAATCATAATGAATAGTCGAGGAATTGCTATTTGGATCCAAAACATTCCCATTCGGCAGAGTGAAGTCGTCATCTGGATTGTTATTGTAAGTTCCCAGAAGCCCTTTTGTGTTGTTGAGGAACTCGTTACCCAAGGTCACCACAAATGACATCATGCCCTTGGCTTCACAGAATTCAACACCTGATCCACTCTTGAAGGTCACCTCAACGCAGCCAGGATTCTTTTTGGCCGCCCTCAGGTTTCCTCCGATGTCCTTGCTAACAGATGTCAGATTATCGAGGCCGGCATACAGTGCACCATTGATATACATTTGCACTCCACCTGCACGTTGAGAGCAAAACATATACAAATGGTTAAGTCTTAAATCAGCTTACACGTCCACAAGCACCTTTCAGGGATGCAATGCCAGTCCTTAACCGGTTAACCCCTCAGCATTTCGTCAAAATTTTACCGAAAGCTCGCGGTAACCGTTTAGACTCCTGGCTAGAGATAGTCACCTTAAGAACAAGTGGGCCTTCTAAAGACTACCCGTTGTGGAGTAGGGTACAGTTTGGTATAAATAATCTGTCAGTTAGGCAAAATTTTAGGTTATCCCTTTTTCGGATTGAACATTTTTCGTTTCTCGAGCGTAAAAAAAAAAATGCTGCGATTGCATAAAGCTGTATTGCCTGTCATGCAGGTTCTTGAGAAAGATTGCTTAATACAACTTAATGAGTTAATTGATATGACCTGCAAAAATCTTACCTCCACTTTTGACTCTAACTTCGACTTTGCTGCTTCCATTTTCTTGAGCAGCACCAGCAGAGAACACCGTAGCTATGCTGAGATTTCCCGGAGCCAGTACAGTTCTTGCTTGAAGCTTAAACTTGCCGTCTTTACCATCAACCATTGTGTATTCCCCAACACCGTTAAACGTGTAGTTTTTATCGTCTAGTGTTTTAAAGTGTGGATCTCCCCAAAACCAACCTAGAATGAGAGGGTAGCTTTTTAAACATGAGGAAAAAAAACTCTACATTATGAACTTTTCGAAATACAGCTCAACTCTCGTAAATGGACTGAAAAAAATGCGTCTGTAGCCATCTCCGATAATGTGACATTTAATGCTTGCCTTGAAAAACCAGGAAACTTATCTCTTCACACTCTAACATCGTTACACTTATTCCCTAAAGCATTTCCTAAGGTTTTTTCAAGGGGAATTTGTTTTAGAATCAAGAGCCTCCCGAGTGCCGGAGTAGTCATCATCATCATCATCATCATCATCATCATCATCATCATCATCATCATCATCATCATTATCATCATCATCATCAGGGGTAAATTCACTCCCGGCGAAGGAACCTCTCCCTGGAATGATCTCACAGGTATCTGATTTTAGCCAATCTCGACCATGCAGGTCCCAGCTGTACGTCTGGTGAGATCATCCCTCCATCGTGTTTTTGGACGACCCTGTTTTCTGGTCCAATCTCTTGGGGTGCACACTCCGTTGCTCTAATGGTCCGTCTATTATCTGACAGCCGTGCTATGTGACCTTCCCATCTGTGCTTTGCCAGCCTGATAGCATTGACGGAGTAGTCATTGCATGTATTCTTATAACCCTTATGTTTGATTCAGTAGTGAAAATGTAGAGATAAATGAGTTGCTGCTCACCCATAGGAGTCAAATGATTAAGAGCTGCTTCCTGCTTTGATATCAGTAGCAAGGACCATTCGTCGCTATGCGTTCCAAGAATACGCCTGGAGTGCAATTCTAATGCAGGTCATTGTTTTCAAATTTTCATATCAGGCTATGGTGGTTATTTAAAATTTTTTGAAGGATCCTACATTTACACAATACATCTCTTCTCGTCCGTGAATACTTCTTTAGAAAACTACTAACTTACGTCTCGGGGGAATAAAGAAACTTCTACAATCATCTGTTGGGCGCAGATCGTCGTACAACTGGCAGCTGAAAGAGTCGACGCAGCATGCCTGTTTTGCTTCTGCATCATCCAGTAAATCTTCCGGCTTATTTCTGTAAAGAACTTCTAAACTTCCGGCATCATTGCTGTCCGTAAGAATCGCACCAAAGTCTTCAAAGAAAGTCGAATAGCAACACTTTCGAAAAATAAATCCGTTTGCGGAACTGCTGTCAACAACCTTGTTGAACAGGAGATCGGAAATGCTTTCGAAACAAATGCTGAATGGCGCAGGGAAGAAAGTTAGAAAAAAGGAGGTAGAAAAAAACGCTTGGTCAAATGTACAGGGACAACCTGGGATAAAGTTATCAGCGATCGAAATCTCGGGTTTTAGATTTGTTTCTTGCCAGTCAGACCACTTCCTGCATTTTGTTTCAGGGTCGTCGCCTGTTCTGCGTTCAAGTCTAAAGAAATACTCTCCGTCTTTGTCTGCATTTTCTTTCCCCAGGTCGAGGCTCGTTATCCCTGGAGAAGCCGACCTACAAGAGAAACAATCAGAATCGAAGTTGTGAAGAGCGTACTGCGATTGCGGGGACAGATTGATCAAATACGAACTTAACCCAAAAGGATACTGCCGATATTTGGCAATTGAAGTTACAACAAAGTAAGAAAGGAAAAATCTAATTATAAAAACACACCTGGCTGTTCAAGTCAAGCTGTAGTAGGTCATGGCGTACGCTCATCATGATAAGACTAGCCGTATTCATGAGAATGTGCGTTTGAAAGGAAAGTTTTCTTTAGAAATAACTTAGAATGGTTCGTAGATTTGCATCTCATCGTTGTTGAAATGGTTGTTGAGAGAGTGGCGTAAGTTTCCTGGTACAAGCTCAGGGGGAAAAAACAATCCAAGTTTTGTTTTGTTTTGTTTTTGTTTTGTTGAGAAGACTGGATTTGATAAAAAAAAGCTCCATCTGAGGTGGTGTTTTGGTCAATGGCAGTCAAACCTCTTATGTTTAGGGACCATATTTGGTGAAGAAGTTTACCCTTCGAGGCTAAAGAATCGCTCCGTATCTTCCAGATTTCCATCACCAGCGTTTATGCCTGCCACAGGATAGCCGGAAAACTCGGTCGGAAACAATTCACTGAAGAGAAAATGATTTCCTTAGTAATATGTTAAACTGTATTTGCGAACTACACGTGTCTCTAAAATGCAGCGGAAAACGTGCAACCCTTCATGATACGAGGTTTAGACGCTCGACATATACCGCGGCAGCGTGTTGGTCTGCGCATCGAAACTTTGGAACCATAGCTCTTTCCAAAGTCACTGTGTTGTGTTCTTGAGCTAGACACTGCCTCAATTTGCACCCATCCTTTACAAGTTACAAAGAATTACCTTCCTTCAGCATGACTTTTAGAAATGTTTCCTCGTTTTATACTTACTAAAATTTCGGCGATGCCCACTGAAGGGCGTTGCAAGGGTAATGGTACTTTAGAAATGTGTAGGTTCCATCAGTGATGAGCACCGCTTGGAATGTATTAGTCTGAAATCCATAAGAAACGAACGCATTACTTGTTAGGCTATTGTTACTGGTTTGTGTCAAAATATGATTCCTTAAAGGATTAAAGTACTTTTTCCGAAGTGATGTCGGCATTAGACCTTCACTTAAGTTTAAAAATTTGTTTCAGTAATATAACAACTATACTAACGTTCTATATTAATTTCCGTTTAAAATGACAATTCCAATATTAGTAACTTAAATTCTCTATCGACGGTATCGCAACATGTCATGTGATGCGAAGTCAATGCAGATACGACCGAAAAGCGTTCGCATTGACAACCTGCTGGAAAGAGGAAGTAGAGGATAGCTGAAAGAATTATTCCATTTTAAAGGACCGTATGGGTATCTCTAAAAGACTTACAACTCCTTCTTCGGCATCTCCCTCTTCTTCCTCTTCTGGACGAAGGCGCAACCATGTCACCACGAGTACCCACGAAGCTGTGAAGGAATCGAACTTCGGGTCGTCCGAGTTTTCTCTGACGTCCTTACTAGCTTTGTATAGAATATGAGATGCATTCATTACACCTTTATCTTCCATGTAAACTTTGTAGAATACAGCGGAACGGTTTTCGTAATCTATGTTGCCCGAAAGGCAGTCTTGCTCACTCGAACAAAATGAATCGAAGAGGTCAATTTTTGACCAGAAAGGGAACAACATTGGGACTCTGAACGGGAATTCTTCGGTGTCAAAGGTTGGAACTGGGAAGTGCCTCGCGTAGCCTACATCAAAGCGAATCATTCCATTGGCACAAATCTAAAAAAAAAATGTTAATATATAATTAGTTTTGGATTCATGTAAAGAAAGGTAGAAATTCTTTTTTGGCTATTAGTGTTAAAAAACCCCAAAGGGCTGATGAAAATGGTTCTAAAAGGTTTGGAAAACTGCTGGACGTTTTAAAAAAGCAAGTAAAAAGTTACTATTTTCAAAAGGCTTCTATTTCTGTCATCTCCTCCGATAAGTCATGCCCCGGTCCACAGGAAGGACAGATTACCTTGTTCCCTGAGTAAAGTTCCATCATATCCTTTGGTGCACCTTGCAAAATATGACTTAGGATTTATGGTTTGCGATTTCCTGTCCGTTTTTCTTGTCTGCTTTCTACTTTGGGATTTGTGATCTAGCTGAAAGCGATTTTCAAAATCTCCTTTACGCTAGCTTTTATAGGTGCCAAAAAAAAAAATCTCATTCGTAGCGACGAGGCTCTCTGAAGTGTTGATTTTAAATTACGACTGCACTTTTTTAGCATGGGCTGGAATAAGTCATGCTACTTACATACAAGACGTAGTGCTTGTCATCAAAGAACCAGATACCATAGTCGTAAATTATTTCCGTACACAGCTCTTCGCGGATCAATCTCACATCCATCTCCGTGTCGTTCTGTTCTTTTCCGTAAGGATACATTTTATTCCAGAAACAGTCAACTGTGTGAAAAATGTTTCAGATTAGTTAAGGGGATGAAATCCTCGGAGCCTGAAGTGGCAAACACTGTGGCCAGAGGATAACTTACATTTAGCATAAAGGGGCATATCGCTAACTCCTCCGGGACGGTGTCACCTTCTTACCACGTTCCCTCAGCCACTTAGCAACTTTCCACGAAGAAGAGTTTTATCGTAACGGTCTAATCTTCAGAGAGGAGATGGGCACCAAAGAACACAACGCAACATTTCCTCCGATCGAGACTTAGATCTTTCACATGTAGTGCTCGGCGTGTTGGCAATAAGGCCTCTTCATTTTCCGCCAGGAGATCATGAGATGTGGCCTAATGTAATGGGTTATTTGAGCTGTTACATGCTTAGATCATTGAAATATTGTCTTAAAGTCGTAAGCAAACGTGTTGCTTCCCATTTTTTTGGTTGAGGGCCTTGAGCAAAGCTCCATATCGACGGTGAGAAACCCGGTGAATTGAATGGAAAAGATTATGAAAGGAAAGGGCTCTCATTTCTTACCTGGTTTACTGCAATTTCTCCCTGCGTAGGCTTTAGGAATTGGACAGACACAGAAGAACTCGTGGTTATCATCCACAAAACACTGCCCGTCGTTTTCACATGGATTGGTATTATAGCAAGGATCAACTATCAGATAACAAAGAATCGCAGTGAGATAGTTTGGTAGATTTATACCGCCCATCCTACATTTTTATTTCATCCATCTTCTCAGCGTTTTAAACATAGTATCATAGAGAAGACAGCGAGTATCATAGAGAGAACGGGAAAAGGCATGAAGGTAAGCATGGTGAAAAGGCTAAATAGTTCCTTAACGTCTGTTTCATTATCATCATTTCCTACAGATTACAGCACATAACATTCCTTATGTACTGAGGGAAGTTTATTCTGCAATGGTACTCCACTTTCATTAGAGATGAGAGATATAGGGATCATAAAATAATTTTTTCCGTCCAGGAATAGCATCTTTTAATGGAAGTAAATGATGTAAAGGTTCTATGGCCATTTTTTCTGCTATCATCAAAGTTAATTTCGTTAGATTGGACGTGTCTCCTTTTTTTGAAAACTTCTGTTGCGCTAACAGAAGTTTCCGAAAGGGGGTGTGTCCAGAGTATGCCGCCTCGTTTGGTATTTTAAAAATTATAGTAGGAATACTTGGGCGATTTCGTTCCGGTGTCTTTAAAGTCGTGGGTTAAAAACTAACTATTGCCCATATTTTTGTATTAGAAGTCTATGCAACAAAGTTGGGTGACAAGTGTATGGGTTCTTTATTGACCCACAATGTAAGAAATTGAAAAGAATCTGTCATACCGAGGTCGCAGTTTTTCCCAATAAATCCGACTGTACAGTTACAGGTATAGTCATTTATAAGATCTGTACAGGTCCCGTTGTTTTGGCAGGGGCTGGAGGCGCATTCATTCACATCTGAAAAAATAATCACAACGCAAAATAAAGTCTATGCATTGGATCTTTGACCTATCCTAAAAAATTTATAGCATTATGACATAAGACTGTGAACCCATCTAGCTTCTCGTAGCCGTTTACAATATCCCTAAATAGATGTCACTGGTACGCTTTTTATTCTTACTTCTGTCATTTACTTGTAGTCTAATGGTGTTTCCATCTGTAACTTTTCATTCGAGACTTAAGCTTAAGGATCAGAGTTCTGTTTGTCGTAGTACAGTTGCCGAAGAACATTTTTAACCCGGTGTATATTGCACATACCAGGAGCCAAAAGTTATTCTTATCGAAAGTATCTACATGTAACTTTGCCAAGTTAGTAAGAATTTTATGGACAAAATTCTCATACTGTTTTCGCAGTCTTTTCCATTGTAACCAGGCACACAGGTACAGTTGTAATCATTTATTTCATCTGTACAGGTTCCTCCATTTTCGCATGGATTAGGGTCACAGTCATCGATATCTGAAAAATATCGTCAAAATTTCTTATTGACTATGATGAAAGAATTGCTAAAATTCGTCATTTGAATCTGAGACATTCTTGCTTTCGTCTACGCCTCATTCTTTGGTTTAAGACGACTTTAAAAAGAGAACCAATCGAGCTTTCTCAGGCACTTGCTTCCGTTTGAAAAATTTTGTTTTTGAAAAAGAGAATCGTCTCACTCATCTTCAGAGAAGGCTCTAATACATTTACTTGGTTGCCAGTCTTAAATTTTTGGATGCGAATGTATTATTAGGAAGGCATTCGAATATACGTTGAATGGTGTTGAGACTTTTTACGCGGAGGTTGTCATATGTTTCAAGTCAGTTTCACCGTGTAAGCAAATTTTCAGAAACCTCAGAATCAATAACGAAGTTAGTTTTGCATCTCTTTGAAATTTCGGATTCTTCTTTTCCCCATTCGGTGCCTTTAGTTGGCCAGCACTCAGGAGCTGGGGAGACTAAGTATCGTCAGTATACAATTTTGAGTTTTTACTCTGGTCGCAGTCCTTCCCGCCGTAGCCAGCGGCACAGGTACAGATATAGTCATTAAATGCATCAGAACAGTTTGCACCGTTTTTGCACGGACCAGAAGCACAGTCATCTACAAAACCTTAAAAACATGGCAAGGATTAATTTCACGTTGTCTTGAAAATACCTGACCTTCAAAACTCAAAATTCAAAAAGGTGGGATGTTTCCAAAAAGCAGTCGAGTCAAGGGAGACCGCCATGTCGAGGGAATTAAATCATGTCGTCTGTTTTATTGCGTATTCCTTTCTCCATGTGTAAGTTAATGATGACTAACAGTGACTAACTTTGAAGTGGAAAATTAATAAAATTAAGGTGTGATTTCCTAGTCGAGGTTCTCTGTAACAGCACGACATTGTTCTCACTCCGCTTATAACAGAAATCATCTGAAGATTTTAACTATGGAGGATTTTTATCTTTGAGTTGTACGGTTGGCTGGAAGTTTACAAGGAAAACTTTGATCATACTTTCATCGCAGATTTTTCCTTCGAAGGCAGGTTCGCATTCACAGGAGAAGTCATTGAAAGCATCAGTACAGTTTCCACCGTTTTCACAAGGATTGGGATCACAGTCATCAACAAAAGCTGAAAAATATGGCCAAAATTAACTATGCCAGACGTTAAGCATCGTTTTTAAAACTACCTTAAAGCTACTGTAACCCTAGGATACGAAGATCGCCTTCACAATGAGAACAACAGTATATGGCATATTTTGTGTTTTGGTTTCGGCACATTAACTTTTCCTCTTCCTAATGTTCAGAGCCCTTCGAGAGATTGGACTTGTGTTTCAGCTACTCCTCCCCAACACCGTCGAGTTGTTGAAATATTGTAGTTTGCTTTTTCGATCTAAAAACTCGAAGATTCGTTTAGTATTCCAAACAGTTCAGTGGGAGATCCTTTAGCCAAGGAAGGGGGTAGGGGGGTGGGGGTGGGGGAAAGATTTTTTTTCCTGTGTGTACACCTGCATATCTTAGGATATTCGTTTTGATTTGGTGCCGAAAGTCAAACTGATTAACGAGGCAAGAGCTGGGACAAGTGGATTTTACAATTAGCTGGCACCTGATGAAAACGCTACTATACCTTGCTCGCAGTTTTCCCCCTCGAAGGAAGCATTGCAAGTACAGGTATAGTTATTCAGTGCATCAGTACAGGTTCCATTGTTTTGGCATGGATAAGATTCGCAGTCATCGATATCTGAAAAAAATACCGAAATCAAAATCAGTCAGTTTTACAACCGATGGTTATTGGGCCACGTCCAACCAGGATGCATTGCAGGGTTACCTGCCATTCTCAACATTTTCCGTAAAACAGAAATGCAAAGCTTACCGTGTGTATACTATTATACGACTAAATATTTGCAATCGTGATCAAGAACTGGCTTTTTATACCATCAACTAGTTTCGTTAGGTGTCTATCGTCTATCTGCTACGTACTTTTTGTCGTTTCATTCCGCGTTTGCGATAGAAAGGCCATTGAAAAGAGGTCATCTTGCAGGGATGGAAAGCTGCCATTTTACATGGGTCACAAGCAAAAGACAGCTTTAGGATTTGGCAAGAAAACGAGAAGCGAGTTTGTAGAGGCCCTGCTACACAGTACTTCGGGGAAGAAGTCAAACAGTAAGCTAGGGTGACCGTCAGACGGTGAAACGTTTAGAATCGATTGCACTCCTAATCCCATGTGAGTATTTGAGTGAAACTTTCACTCCCAGTGAAATAAAATTCAGAGATACATTACCCCAAAATTTCATCTCGGTAACCTCTATTCTTTAAGCAATTTGAAACACCATGTTTTCATTAAACCGCGTGGAACATGACGAATCTACTCATAGGAATAAAGGCTGATAGTTTCGAAAGAAACTGTTTGGGGCTGCGTCGGTGGGAGTAACGAAATAATTTGGATATATCAACAAAGTTGAAGTGGTAAATTGGCCACCGTAACGATTACAAAAGCTGACGTTTCGATCGTTAGCCCTTCGTCGGAGCGAAGAGAGGAATTGTGGGTTGTGTGTGCTTTTAAAGGCAGAGAATGGAGCTACGTTATTGGTGGGAACATGGCAACGAGAAAAACAAGAATAAACAAGTGGAATGAAAAGCGTTCGTTGATCCCTGTGGGATTTAGACTTTCACTATTGCTTAAATAGTGCTTTACTGCGAAGGATCGTGCACATATACGTTTTATAACCGCAGTTCATATATATGTATTTCATATGTTTGTTGTTTGATTTATCATCTACGGGTTTATGTCGAATTAATTTGATGGCCTGCTCCCAGTTGGCTTGTTAGCTCAATTGGTAGAGCGCTACACTAGTATCGCAGAAGTCAGTGGTTCGAATCCCGTACAGGCCTGAATTTTTTTTTCAGATCTGATTTTCACTATTGCTTAAATAGTGCTTTACTGCGAAGGATCGTGCACATATACGTTTCATAACCGCAGTTCATATATATGTGTTTCATATGTTTGTTGTTTTATTTACTTGAATAAGTGCAAATGATGTTGAATTCTGCACTGTCCGGTTCTGCTTTAGTATCGAAGACAACGTTGTTGTAAAATATAAATTTATCATCGTTTGAGATAGTAAGTGCAGTTTGGCATGTCCCAAAGGTAATGTTAAAGTCATAAGTATTTGAACCATTAGTGGCTCGACAGTCGCTGTCCTTGAGAGTAAGCTTATTCGCGGCAAAAGCAGCATCGGTATCAGTAAATAATGATTTTTGAATCGCTACCAAGATGTTGGACGCTTGGCAAGTGACAGAAACACTCTCTAAGATAAAAGGAAGCAACAAAACAATTAAAACGAATCTCATCATCGGTGGTAAATGGCGAGGGAGGAGAGGGACGAGGAATCACTTGATCTTGCAGAGTCATGATTTCTGCCTTTTTTCCTTCGGCTCAACGATTCTTGAGCCATTAGCAATTTTGTTTCGAAATTCATGATTCATTTTTAAATATTATTTCGTAATTCAATATTTTCGACAATTCCGAAACTCGAAAAGTAATGACTCTGTGTGATCGGACTGCCATATTTTAGTAGACAATCCATGATTCAAGTTCAGGGCTTCTCCTCCCTTTCCCCACCTCAGCCACTTTGCTGTAGTTGGTCTCATAGTTATATCCTATAGGCTATTTTCAAATTACTTTTGGCCTCTTATTCAAAACGAGGCCTGGTGCCGAACCATTCTTGTGGAAATGAGTTTAATTTACATGTGAATGAAAATTTATCATCACATGAAAGGATGAGCACCAGGACTCGTTTTAAAAAAGGCCAAAGGAAACTCGGAAATGGCATATTGGGTGTCAAGACTTATGTTGGATTGCGTTGGCTTTGTTATATTACACTCTGCGATCAGTCTTGAAAACGTGTACCACATGTATTTTTCGGTTAATCAGAAGCAAAAATGTAATCATTCGTTTGATCACTCGCGCTTCAGGCTGTTTCCGTTTCTATTTTATCACACTCTCGTTATATAAAATACATTATGATCAGATTATCATGCTTTGAAACGTACCTGGAACAGCGTATAACTCTACTCTTAGGCATGTGTCGTTGGAAACTGGCTCAAACCGCAGATGTGTCGCAGTTACGGATGTGTTCAGAGTATGAAATGTAGTGACGTCACCACCAGCTGAGGAGGCGTAAAAGATCTGGAGAGATATCCAAAGTGTTAATATTTCAAAACTCACAAAAAAAAAGGAAAAAAAGAATTAAGGGAAAATCAAGCTATTACTTATCTTCTAAGTCTTTTTGTTAAATGAAAACCCTTTTGGTATCGAATACTCATTAGGAACAATCTATTGTAAATATATGGCCAATAGATGGACGCACACGCCTGATCAAAGTTTTTAGGCTGCTAAGACACTGGCGACAAAGGTAAATGATACCAACAGTAGCCTCGAGGCTTTCAGAAATTGTAATGAAAATGGTTTGGGAGACGTTAAGTAGTTAGGACGTCGACACCAGTCATTTAATTATTTATTCAACTATTTACCTGCCCTGAGTCAACATCGCTAAAGTTTGTACCGTCTGTGGAATACTTGAGTGTAAAGTTTGTAGACTCTGAAGCGCCAGGTTTTCCTTGCACCTCGACGCCGCATATTACGTAGCTTTGTCCCAGGTATATCGTAAGATATGGATCATTGTCACTAACATTTGGACACCAGGCACCAGTTCCAGCCAGGCGACCATCTGAGGCTGAAAAATTGGCGAGGTTCGAGCTTGCAGACATGTTTCCATCAGGAATCACTTTCAGTTCATCACGAACGCCAACGGGAGTGTCATAACACGCACCTGAACGATTGCAATCAAACAAATACGCTTAATTTTTCGAGAATTTGACATGGACAAATGTGAAATACACCAGCGGAAATGATCAGTTGAATGTAACTCGGGGATCGATGAAACCAATGAACACGAAGTAAATATACAGATTTTACCAAACATAAAATCTGAGCTTCAGTAAGTTTCAAATTTTACACAGCCTTAACTTTATCAGAACTCTGCACTAGCTGTTGAAGGGTAGTTCAATCTTTAGTTTGTGTAACTGATGAAGTGAGAACCTAAATGTTAATGCTGTTAGTAGGAATAATCACATGTTGTTGGCAACAAGGAAACATGTCAATAAACCGATTTAATTTGAAAGTTTCAATAATGTTATGGCAGAGGGAAAGCCGTATAATGGATTAGGCGAAAACCCAGGAGTAGGAATCATTAAAAGAAAAATTCCAGTTTTGTTTTAGTCTATCGTGCCTACGTTAGGAGATAGCAGAAATAATCTATCATGCTTTGCGAACAGTTCTTAGTGCCATAGTAGCCAGTCATATAGGTACAGTTATAGAGGGGGGCATTGGGGTCTGTGGTTTTGCGGTTTTGGCTATTTTTTAGATCGCTTTTTTCGGTTTTTGTGCCAAAAAACGTTGGTTTTACGGTTTTTTTGCCCATTGTGTTATGCGGATTTTCCTTTTTCAGCATTTAGTTTTCGGTTTTCGTCATGTGCTTTTTCGGTCTTTCATATTGGGGTTCCAGTTTCTCTTCGATCTGAGCAGCAGTTATACGCCTCTGCTGATCTCGAATAGCTGCGAAACCTATGTTGCTCCACTTGCAACCACAGTCAGTAAGATCAATTACGAATTGACAACTGAGATGTGAAAATTGATCGGTTAGACGGTTTTGCATGCGGTTTTCGGTTTTTAACTAATTTCTTCGGTTTCTCAGTAGACACCAATGCCCCCCTCATTTTAGTCATTTACTCCATCAGTACATGTACAAGTTGCACCGTTTTCCCAAGGATTAGGATAACAATCTTCGATTTCTGAAAATTTCACAATTATTTGCCGAAGGCGAAGTGAATATTGTTGGATAATTCCAGAGACCAAGTCGAAGAGACTATTCAACAATCTTCACTTAGCATTAGGGAATATTATTTTTTAGTGAAATTGCTAAGGTGCTTTGGAATACTGTTATTAGTTCGTTTTGTAAATTGACAATTGTAAACGCTGCCACAATTGTTTGGATTACTTGTATTGGAATAAGCAGAAAGTTTCCACTAATAAAATTAGCCTAGCCTAAAAACTGAGCTCCACTGAGTTTATTTTTCAGCCCTTAACTTTATCAGAACTCTTTTTCGAGCTATAGTTTGTGAAATTATAAAGCGAGAACCTAAATTACAATGCTGTTAGTAAGGATAGTTAGATGTTCTTCGCGCCAAGGAAATTTCCCCAAAATCTGATTACTTTGAAAGCTGCAATAATCAGCATCGCACAGGGCCAGTCGTTTAAAACAGATTTCGAAGTGGAAAACGCACCATAACGCACGACTCAACGACAAACTAGAATTACTGCGGAATACATTGTTAACAGCACCATTCGTGACAACGCTCATTATTGTATGTAAGAATGCTATCTTGAGATGATTTTGTTTCAACACCAATTTCTCTTAATCATTTGTATTTCGCTATCGGCAAGGTTTACAATGTTCTAATTGGATACATATTCCTTTGTACCATTTTACAAGGAACTCATTCATATTTCTTAATGAAGTAAGCGATGAATGGCGTATTTTCAGATATAACAAAAGCAGTGGGAATCCAAATTCATAACAATGCAGAAAATGCCAATGAATTTTCTAGAACTCTTTATCATACAATGAATTGAGTATTTGTTTATCTTTTTTTCTCTTTTCTATTCCGATGGCTTAATTAAGTCGCCAAAGTATTGCATAACCTTTCCTTTAATATTTTAAAATTATTTCTCTGTCTTTTTGGCTGCAATTTTTGTTCATTCATCACTTTCATGAAGTTGCTATTATATTCCACTATCTGATGTGTTATAGAGTCTTCCCTTCTGTCTTTGCAGAAATTGGAAATCAATCAATGATTTTTCCATGTCGAAACGTATTTTCAAGCCGGCAGCTTAGGGCACTGATTGTTACCTGCTTCCCTAATAGGTCCTAAGCAGTTGTTTTGTGAAAATATGTTATGCCAACAAGCGGTAGTCGACGCCGACGGAAGTTATTGGAATGACGGGAAGTTGAAATCAGAAACGAAATAATGAAATACGTCTTTATGTTATTGAATAAGCTGCCTGGTTTCTGCACTTAAGTTTCACTTATTCTTGCTCATGATGAATTATTAATCCTATCAGAGAAACCATCTGCTTCACCCCTTCGCTCATTGCTTTTTTTTTTTGAAAAGAAAAATACGGCTGAAAATTAATTTTGATCAGTTTTACTATCAAAATAGCATTATTTGGAACATTCGAAATGGGCAAATCTTTTCCTTATGCTGTTATGGATCGTCCGAGGAACATTTTCAATATTCATCGCTTAGCAAGAAAAGTTGCTTTAGTGTTATTCATCGCGTGGTCGCATGAAACAAAGAATTTGACCGCAAAAAAACAATTGGAAAAAAGAATTATTTGCAGTCACTTAAGTGTATCTTGCCTTAGGCAATTTTTTTTTTCTCAGAGGATTAGTTTTGAGTTGTAGAGTTTCATGTTTTTCAGAATGGCAGATGTTGTATTCCGTGGATTTATTTTCGTGTTGTAACAAACATGTCGCCGAGCAACCTCGGTATTATGTTGTGTTCCTTAAAGAAAAATTTCAAATAGCATGCTCATTTGAAACGGCTTGAAACCGTTCTTAACACGCAAATTTAGAAAATTTTCTTGTTACACAGGATATTTATAAGAAAATTTAAGAAATTTTACAAGTGTCAAACCGCCGACTTCTAATATGCGTCTAGCATCACGCGCAAAATGTGTTTCTCGAATCTTCTATGAAGTACAACTGAGCATATTTTAATTCTTCAAACGGCGTAATCGGTCAACTTCTTTCGATATTTGCATAGCCTTTGAAAAGTTTGTTTTGGAATAGACAATACCGAAAAAATTTGGGATATGTTTTTTTGTATACATATAAATATATATTTATTTTCCTCCTAAAGATATCTCAATGAGATTGACAAGAACCGCAGCTCAAAATCACGAAGTGATTTAAATCTTGAATTTGTTTTACAAGCCATAGCAAATTATATTTCTTGTATTTATCTATAAGGAGAGCACGCTTGAACTATTATCTCTCACTCAGTTTTTGTGGTTAGAATTCAATAGGAAAGCTCAAGAGAACTGTCTCTTAAGATCATATAAAGTTTCATATTATATTGCTTTGGAATTCTTGTTTGCTTAGTAAGGAGGGAGCACAATCATGCCTCTAAATGAAACTTCCTCGCCTGGAAAATTTAGGGAATGAAATCTAAGGGATATTACTTGTTTGTGTGGGAAAATAATCAGTTATTCAAACGACCCCGTCCGTGACCAGCAATAACGTAATTCGAATAAGTGAACCGTCGCTAGAGCTGTCGCAGTTTTGTGAATTAGTTTTGAACTGATGGCCTGCATCGAAGACCACTTCAAAGAAAAACAACGAAAAAAATGGAGTTTTCTAACAGTTGGTGGTAAAGCTGTATGCGTGAAATACCTTGTTATATTCGATCGGGTTTCCTTTAAAGCGTAAACACTTTTATCTCTTGCGTGCAGGAAAATAGGTTTTAAATTCTTGATAACGCTGAACAGAATACAAGCACCTCGGATGGATTACAAACACTACTTTCATGATACTCCTAATGAAGAAACTTTTGCGTCTTTGAATAATTTTACGACTAAGAAGAGGAAACAGAAAACGTTACCTTCGCAAAGATTTAGAGATGCCAAGCACATCAGCGCCAAGAAAAAAATGGCAAACTCAGGGAATCTTGGTTTCTTGACCATTTCGCGTGTGATGAGTACTCGATGAGTGACTTGCTTTTAGCCGAGAAAATGTGGTGTGAGCTTTCTCCTGCGAAGCTACTTCTTGTTCAATTGAAACACGGTGTAATCTTGGGTAAACGAAGAAACGAATACGGGAAGTGAGGATATTACAAACGTGTAATGTTGCCTAATTCGTCACCAGATAGATTTTTGGGTGACAATGTTTAAGTTTGTGCGCAAAACCTGTGAAATTTTGTTATGACAATTCTTGGTGTGTCACTGAGGTATTATCCACTCAAAGCGGTTGGCGAGCTCATAAAGAACGTTGAGAATTTGACCCTCTTGGAAAAGGGCGGTTGGAGGTGGGTGTCGCTCGCTACTATTCGCTGTTTTAATCTGCCGCGTTTGCATTTCCCTCTCTTGAAACTGACTGTAGATGGTCTAGATGGTTTTTATTTGAGATTACACCGACGATGTTTCGTTGTTCTGTTATTTAGGATGCATAAACATCGGGGAAAACATTTTCCTACTTCTTTTCGCTCAAATACATCGAAGGGATCGCGTCATATATTAAGCTACGGATCACGCTACAGGTTCGTCTTCAAAATGACAGCTAAAGTGTAGATCAGTATTATACTGTCGATAGAATATTATAACGGCATGTAAATAGACATCCTTTGTTTCGTATTCTGCAAATTGTATCCAGCACGGCGAAGTTTCAGCAGCGAAAGCGCAATTTTGAACGAGGAAAAAAAATGAGAGAGTTTCAGACTATATAAATGCGGCCACAGAATAAACGCCAGCCTTGTTTAGAACAAGGTATAATTAATTCGAGGATTGTGCGAAAAACATTTTAAGTGCAACAAAACTTGGTAATCTACTCCATCCTTTGAAATTTATGCCAAAAGAGCGAGAACTTTGTACATTGATCTTGCTTTTTGAAAGCCCAAAGAATTGTGCTGTAAAATCTCGCGTTGAGTATTTTAGAGTATCCAAGAAAGTGTTTTTGGTGGAAACTTTAAGGCTTGTCTCAGCCCCCACCCAGAATGCTGAGAGAATCTTCTAGGATGTAAAGAAAATATCGGAAGGGAAAGAGGCTAACGTCCAAACCACCCCTAAACTGAAAAAACAAAAATTAAGCAAAACAAGACAAAACAAAAATTAGCCTTTCAAAATTGTTATGATAACTTTAGCATTTGACATTAAGCGGCGAGACAGATACCTGTTAGAGTGACTAGAGGTTTTTTAATTTTCCCTGCGTTTTGGCAGAACAATAGCTCAGCACGTGCATTTTGAAACTTTGTACATTTCTTAGCCGTCCTATGCAAAACAACAACGTGAAATCGCCAAAATTTGCGTCGTCTGCGAACCGAAACCGCGACGGCAAATTATTTTAATTTCCATTTGGAACTCAACGCTACTTTTAAACGTCATGCTGAAGTTGAGCTGTGGTGTCGTATGAGACAGTAAGCTCCTGCAGCCATTTTTGAAATTCTAACTAAGAGTAGAAATTCAGTTTTTAACCGAAGTCTTCCTTGGCGATGCCGTCCTGACTGCTTAAGGTCGCTAATATCAACTTGTAACGGACCTGCTTATTCGGCAAATGAATGCAGATGATATCCCAGCCAGATTTCATTGTGGTTTATCCAATACATCATTACTATTATTGCGACGAAAAAAATTGCAAAACTAAAAACCGATTTTTCCAAAGAACAGAGGATATTCATACAAATCAAGTCACCGTTTGTACGGAAAGACTAGGGACTTTAAGCAGTCAGGACGGCAACGCCACGGAAGACGTCGATTAAAAAGCGAGTTTCTAATTTTAGT
Organism: Stylophora pistillata; assembly: GCF_964205215.1. NCBI lineage: Eukaryota > Metazoa > Cnidaria > Anthozoa > Scleractinia > Pocilloporidae > Stylophora > Stylophora pistillata. The sequence continues at coordinate 6,491,168 of NC_142524.1, read as the reverse complement.
CAAAATTTCGAAAATGGCTGCATGTGTTTACCGTCTCATAGGGCGCCAGACCTCAAACTTAACATAACGCATAAAAGTAGCGTTGAGTTCCAAATGTAAATTAAAATAATTTGCCGCCGCGGTTTCGCTTGGCAGACGACGCAAATTTTGGTGATTTCACGTTGTTGTTTTGCAAAGGACGGCTAAGAAATGTACAAAGTTTTAAAACGCACGTGCTGGGCTATTGTTCTGCCAATTAGATCTTTTGTTTTTCCACGTTCTCATTGCCGTAGCCGTCGTGGTTTGCTTAAAGTCCCTACTCTTTTTTTAAGAACTAAATGACAATTTTACTTATTTTTCTCCGAAAAAGTTATCAACCTATATAAGCCTCGATCTCAGTCTTGTTGGCACTGGTTCAGGTTTCATACGACAAAAGAGGTCTCTTTCTCGTCTTAAGACTTGGCTTAAACTGCACAGCTGCTGTAGAAACTATATTACTGAGTTCTTTCCACTCCCACGCCCATCTCATTTCACGACAAATAAACGTTGTGTTCCTTAAAGATTCAAATATCGAGACCTTCTTTCATTCATTTGAAACACCTTTCAAAAGTAAGGAAAGGTGAAAAACAGTGTAGCCGCAGTTTAAAATGAGTCACAAGCCTGTGATGCTCATTTTTTTTTTGCCGTACTGCCCTTTTCTCAAATCGTTATCGAGGTGAGAATTTTCGAAATAAAGCTGAGATTTTTAGGACAGGACTGCTGGAAAAGAGAAAAGCATAATCAAAAGCACAAAGGACGAGAAAGCATCAGCAAGAAAATAATTTTGCAAGACGAAACAGAAATTTAAGCATCATTAAAGTGTAAATAGATCCACTGAAGCTAAATCTCTCTTAACAATCGTTGTAAATCTGTGTGAAGGAAGAAGAAAAAGAGAAGGGAAAAGTTTAACTCGACAAGTTTAGTTTATCTCAAGTACACTCATGTTTATATTGGACTAATTTGAATATATCAACAAAGTTGAAATGGTAAATTGGCCACCGTTACGATTATAAAAGCTGACACTTCGAGCGTTAGCCCTTCGTCGGAGTGAATAGCGAAGCTCCGACGCGTGTATGGCTAATTAACAACTATTCACCGAAGTGGAGGTGGTTAATGGTGGATATTCACCGAGCCGCTAAGCGGCGAGGTAAATATCCACCGCTAACCACCGACACTGAGGTGAATCGTTGTTTTAGTATATACTAAAACAGTGAGATAATATACACCACCAAAGATTTATTTTAATTCATACATTCCAGAAACGATTCCAACATTTTCCCGCGCGTAACGATCCAACGCGGCTCGGATGGCGGTAAGTGATTTTTTTGTTGTAAAAACTACCTTCACGTTATCTCGCTGACAGATAAAATTTCCGAAGACATTTGTTTAGCTCTGGTGGCGACATTTCTTCAAATGGTGTTGCAAACTCTTTCTGTATTTGAAACCAATCTGTAAAAAATACCATTTAACTTTGATTTTCAAGTGAACAAGTGAGGTTACGCAAGATTAATTTGCATTTGTAAACAAAATATTCTTCATTGGTTTTTATCGATAAACTCCCGGTTACCATTACCTTTAAACACGGCCTAATCAAATTTAGTCGCATTCTCTGTGTTTTCAGGGACTGCTTCGTCATTATTTGAGTGATTTATTCGCTTGTCACGGATGCAAACCGGCACGCCATTTTTTCCCGAGTTGCTCGGTGGTAAATAGCAAAGGATATATTTGGAGTTTGACTAGCCAATCAGAGCGCGCCTTCAACGCTATCCACTGTTTTAGTATATACTAACACTGAATGGCCGAAAGCAGAGTAAGTTCGTATAGTTTGTCAACAAATTTTAACGAAGAAAATGAAGATAACCAGACTGGTTTGATTAACTCAATGACCGAAAGCAGTTCGTCTAAAGATTTGGAAGTTACTCAAAGAATTCGAAGATATGAAATTAGAAGATATGGATGACTATTTTCTTGGCGAAGAAAAAAATCGAAGGAGATGTATCAGAGTTGAATTACGAGCGAGATATTGGTGTCGAAATAATCGATCAACAAGACATCCTGAATGAAAGAAATCAAATTGTTTGCTGATTATTGGTTGACCTTATATTCACAATGTTCTCTCCGGCGAGGTGATGCAGTCGAATTCCTCAACGCTGGTAAGCATCAAAACGTAAAAACTATTCTTACTACCTGGAACTGGCCTAGTACTGCTGATGCACCAAAAATACCACCGATGCTTTGTGAAAAAAATCTGAACGAGAACGCAAGAAGCGATCAACGACTAACCAGGGCATTGATGAAAGGAATTTCATTAAAGAAATCAGATGGAAGAAAATTTTATTCAAGGTCAGATACAATACTCTGATATCCCAAATCAATTTCCAATAGACGATATAAGTTAAAATGACTACAAAATTTACATTGAGAGATGTGATAATAGTTTTAAGACTATCGATAACTCTGTAATTCAAAATGCTTTCGTATATGGAAAATATGGCTCGATCTAGCATTTCAAAAATTTCAAAAAGGAAAAAGAAAAAAATTAGTCAGTGGAAAATTTGATTATTGGGTTAATGTACATTGTAAAGTTAAGTTAACACGAGCACGACAATTTAGGAGATTCTACAAGCTTTTTTCACCTTATAAAAAAATTTTAAGATGTAAATTACAACAGAAAATACAACAGTATTTATACCTACAGTATTTATATGTTAAAACTAGTTAAAAGCGGTTCAGACTTGTCCGGTTTACAATAGACCACATCACAATAGATTTTAGGCGTACCAGTTGATCCTGTTTAGGAGGAAGAACCTCGTAGGTTCATGCAAATTCTACTTCTTTCTAGTTTGAACTAAGCAGCTCTTTGCAAATCTAGGTCGTACCTCTCTTCACTTAGAAGGCGTAGCAGTTTGTCCTGTTTCTAGCTGGAGGTAAAACTTCCTGCGTGCATGAAAATACACAAATTAGGTAGTTCCGTTTCCGGATGTACTCCACTTAGAATTCAAGAGGGTCTCGACTGGTTGATGACACTCCTTTCAGCCACAAAAACAAGACTTAATTACAAATTTGTGTTAATCAACAATTCATCTCCCCAAAAATTATTTTAAAAATTCGAAATAGTCCATTTATCGTACATCACAGCACATTTTAACACCTTAGTATTGTTCAATTAAGGGCATAACTGTAAATTAAAGCAGTCATCTATCTAATTGGGGCTCCAGGTTTTATTCTTTGCGTCAGTATGAAATATAGTTCGTGCTGGAATTTAGTTCAATTATTATAATTATCATTATAGCTCAATAGGCCATTTCCGAAGTACGCTTGGCCTTGCATGTTAATGAAACTTATTACCATAAGGAATGATGAGCACCAGGACTCACTTTGAAAAAGAGGTTAAAGGCAATTCGGAAATGGGCTATTGTGGTAGATATTTAAAATTATTGTGGCTAAGTTGGTTTCGTCGACAAAACATATGTCCATGACAGCTCACAGCGGGTTCATTACTGACGTGGGTAACGAAGCTTCCACGACTGAAGAAAATGAGAATCAGAGCGTGGAACGAGGGCTTTCTTCCGGTTGCAGCGGTTTCTGCCGATCACAATGATTCCATCCAGGAATCCAAACATTAAATAAATATGTTTGAATTTGTAATGGGACAGCTACGTATTACAGTCTCGATTGCTTGCTTTAAAATTTCCTTTCGCATATTTATACAGATTTAGCTTGTTGGAAGCCATAATTTAACCATAATTATTCAATTTAATTGACTTCTTCACAAAAGCACGAGATATGCACGCCTCCAAGTGCGTGCCGATATTTAAGATGACCAAGCAGAATTTACGTAACCGATAACTTCGAGCAGACAAGTCAAAATGCCAGCTCCAGGGCAAATTCAAAGTAAACAGGTAAGTTTCAAATACAACATAATAAAAAAAAACTGTTTCTAGTTGATTCATAGGGTAAGACTGAAGGAACAAAAGTATTTCGTTTGAAAAAGTCGTAACAGCACTAAGCGGCCAAATATGCAAGTATCAAAATCGCTTTGTTGAAACGTGCTTGGGCATAAGAGAAAAATGTGAAGAATATTTTGTCCGGTAAACAGTAGCTCCCGAAATTCTCAACTGCTTCTTTGAAATGATTGTTGTTTTTAAAACTCCGTTTCTCGTCGGAAGTATTTTGTTTGCGGTGTTGTGGTCTCTTGTTGATCCCTTGTAAGATCATTTGCAGATAAAAATGTTTCGAATAATTCTAGATTTGTTTATTTCCAACCCAATGGTTTAAGATTTTTTTCTCATTAAACAGACGAAAGGACCGAAAGGGATGGAAATTTGAGCGGCAAAAAAGTTTGCTTTGTGTTTGTCTTCTCTGAAATTTTGCGATTTTTTTCATGTCTCCGTAAATTTCTTCTGATTTCGATTTTTTTTAGAAATGTTTTGCGCCTTCACGAAGTTTATTTTCATGGCACTGCAGCAAACACCTGCGGAGTTTTGGTTGGGTCAATTTTATCTTAATAGTTGTGGTTAAACTAGACCTTTTGCCCACGGGAAAGTGAGACCTTATCCACGGGAAGGCTGTGTTTTGTGTGTGACCTGACTATTCCCACAGTGAATCTGCGCATGGGAAATCGCTATGGATACACCAAAAAGAACAAAATAATTACCCATGACGTTTCCCGAACCAAGTCGTAGGGTTTAGCGGTGGTTTATCTGACCACAAGAGTAGCTCAACCAGTCGGATGGAAGAAAATAGTAGATCCGGAAACCGCAGCACATGCTGGGCATTTTTGTAGTGTTGCACTGAAATCGTGGCAAAAATCCGCGCAAGTTCCAAATTTAAGACACGCTGCATCAAACATGGCCAACGGCTTGCGAGGTTCACATTAAGTATATTTTACTCGTCTTCGTTCTGAATACTCCAATAAAAACCATAAGTTTCGCGGTTTTCGATCTCCATGATGAATTATTGATGAATTAATTTCCCGCCAAACACTGCTAGGTCAAAAGTTGACTTCGGGTAATTATTTGCAATGTAACCGTAGGATTAACCCTGACCGGAAACCGAAACCCATTCCAACGAGTTTGACTAATAGTCGTGGGTCGTGGATGCAAGTCGTGGGTCATGGGTATGGGTTTGGGTGTGGGTAAAAGTCGTGGGTGTGGTTAATACTTAATAATAAAAATAATCATTTAAAATATTAATTATAATAATACATAAATTTTATACAACCCCCGTCATTTACGAATTTAACTGTTCTTTAAAATCCTCTACAATACAATATATTAACAGCGTAAAAAATGATCCAAAATAACTCACTTTCGGCTCACATTTACTTCTTTTTTTTTTTTAGTCAAAGCATCTGGAACACTATAAATGACGGAGTCAAATCTGAACAGATTCAAGGTCTTATAATCTGATAAGTAAAAGCATATCTAAAACTATACAGAAAAGAGAAAGGTGAATGGAAAATTTAAAACCCTATATACAAAGCTGCTAAAAATCATTAAACAATGTCAATGGCTCCCTCGGCAGCTGCGATTTTAACGTCACAATTATTATAGTCGTACGCAGCGCGGCGCTTCACCCACGATCCTCGAAGGCAAACTAAGGCCGACCGAAGGAGGGCAAAGGATGTCTTTGCTCGGATCCAGGAAATTGTTTGCGAGTATCGTTCCCCTTTCTTGGCGGCTATCAGCTCGGCCAATCGGCTGTGGTATCTTATGCATTCCATCCCCATCCCTCCCGTAGTTGTAAATACAAGCAGCGTAAACGAGCCATGCTCGACATCCAACACTCTCCTTGAGTACAGCCGCTTCTTGTCGTTTTCATGGATGCGATAAATCTGCTGCGGTTCCCGGTCCTTGTAAGACTCGGCATTAGGGTGGCAAACCCTCACATCGAAGAATACCGAGCTCTGGGGATCCCAGAAGCCACGCGCCCAACGTCCAATCTTGCGTCTTGTGCTCTATTAGACCCTCTGCTGAGTTGTTCTTCAGAGAAGTCTTGGAGAACTGGCTCGACCTCGACATCGGTACACACTATACTCAAAGGTCGGCCTCGAGGTCTCTCAACTCATTATGCCGTTGGATAACAAAGCTCTCTCGTTTGCAAACCATTGCGTGGTCTACTGTGAAGTTTTCCCCACACTGATGGAATGTCATCGAACGGCCAATCATAGCGTAATTTAACAGCATCGCAAAACTCTCTCTTACTGAGGTTGAAACCATGTTCTTGAAGGGGAAGTGTCACGTTTACGGATACGAACTCTAATCTTTTTTACTTATGTAACTCTTCCGTTTTTAGCACAAAGACACTAAGAAACTTTCAATGACTTTCTATTTAATTTGTTAGCGCGCTTTGTTTGATTTCTGTTCCGTGACTAGCGAATATCCGCTCAAAGCTAGCTACATAAAGCTCTGTTCATTTCTATTTCCCGTACGTCAAAGTGTAAGAACTAAATTCGCCTTCTATAAGCAAGAAGCTCAGTTGCGAGGAGTCACTGTAGCGAAAGCATTTCGAAGCCGAACGAAGTTTAGGAGTTCTCTACCCCGGAGTCAAGATCCGATGTAAGTTACGCTTGTAATATTCCTCATTTTTATCATTTCTAGTTTCGAAGTCTTTCGGTTTTCCTTATCTCGAACCTTCATGTATCCGTTCTATAGTTTTTACCGCCTGTGCTGTACAAAGACTGCCAGCTTAAGTGAATAAAGAGTTTGATGCTGCTGCTTGTCTAAAGTTCAACACTGTGGTTATACTGGCGAACTCCGGTGCACAACACCACGTGTCTGCGGCATCGGGAACGCGACAGGAAGAACTGTGAGCCATACAGAGGAGCCTTTTTCTTGCGCTAGCTCTAGAGCTCGCTTGTTCTTCCGTGAAACAATTTGTTTTAGATTATCTGCGATCTCTGAAAGTTCTTCAGCTTTTCTATGTTTGACAGCCTGACGCCCTGACGCGATGAGGAACTCGTCGGGTAGTTGATGAGTTTGAGCCATGATATGTTCGACAAGAGAAGATGTCACCTGAATAGATGAGGCATGTTCGCGTGCCGCCTCGTGACATGGGTTGCTCAAGCTCAGGCCGCCTAGGCGCACGGGTAGTGCTAGAGCGTCTCTATCCAGTTTGCTACACTTGCGCCCTACGATTGCTGGTATAAGGACCTGGGAAATAGCCTCTTCAAGTGGCTCTAGAAGATCTTGGACATCAGGGAGAGTTCTTAGGAAGTACGTCCAACGATGCTTTAAACCAAACGTGTATGCAGCATAGCTGGCCTGCGGTTGAATGTGTGCAAATTCAGCCAGCTGAAGAACTTCATTGACCCAGCTAGTTACTTTCTCGTTGACATAGTCCTGCAGATAATCTCTTGAGCCTATCACAGCTCCAAGATGCTTCTGCCCTTCTACTGTCACGTTAATGGCTGTATCTTTAAAGGCTTCTCTAACAAGTGCCTCCTTCTCTGGCTTTGCAATAATCCAGCACTTTTTTCCGTTTGGAAAGTAGCCAATGTCTGGACCGAATGTATCAAGACCATCCCACCATTGCTTGATTTCTGAGATAGTGCCAGCTCCACAAGCATCATCTGCGAACCAGCATTGCTTTGCATCTGACATGGCCTGTAGACTTGTTATCAAGGGCTGGGTGCTAAGGGCATATATTGCCATAGCAAGTGGGTCGCCTTGAGTTGTTCCCTCGACTGATGTTATCTCTTTACCACCAGTGATAAATAACCGGGCTGAATGGAGATAGGTGTTTATGGCGTAGACTGCAATTACAGGACAAAGAACGCGGATATTGTGTAGAGCGGCTGCCCTATTAAGGGCGTTAAATGCATTAGACGCATCTATCAGCAGGACCGCGTCGGTATCATCTGCTTCGAAGATTCTATGCATAGCGTGTATTGCAGCCTAGCTCCCTGATTTCTGCCCCGCGCACAATTGTAATGAGCCACTTGCCTCAACAACGTCCCTCTTGGCTATGTTCATGACGCATTTCCCGCATATTCTCCTGATCACTTCTCCGACTCCTATTGGCCTCACAGCACCCTCTCCCTTATCTAGAGGGATGAGGCGACTCGCTAAAATGGCTCTATGGTCGAAGGATCTATGTAATGAGTACATAGAGTCTTTGCCATTGTAGCTATCGCCTCACACAGTTTCTTCGATGACTGTTTGAACGATTTACAAGCCAGCATTCGTCTGAAGCCGTTTGCGTCAACACCACGGCGAATCCCAGAACCTTTTGTTCTTAAAGCAGCTTGTCTGACCGTTTCACCGTTGATCCCAGAGTAAACTGATTCAGGAAGCTCGTCATCAATCGGCCCAAACAGGAGTGAGCCCAATTAGGCTGGTTGAGGATTGGGGTGTTTTTGCCGTAGTTGCGCCGTAACTTCATTTAACTGTTCTTACTTCTAGTTATTTTGTTTTGTTTATTCAATTTACCCCACTTTAAGTCTATTTTTATCTGCTATCTCACTGTCAATGATATTAGTTTTACATATTTACGCTATTATATCACGTGGCTATTTAAAAACCCCTCTCTATATGCACCAAAAAGCGAAGAAACTCTTTTGTTTGCGAAACAGATACAATCTTTGTTTCCGCTTTTCCATTGTGCAAATACAATAGTGTTTTTGCATAGGGTAAAATATGGACTGGACCATTTTTTGGACTATTTTTTGGACCGTTTTTTGGACCATTATTTGGACCATTATTTAAACCATTTATAAGGGGGGAGGCACACCTTTAGTACTCAGGGAGGGGTGGGTGCAGTCTACAAATACTGAAGGTGGGGTGGGGGAATAGTGTTATCACTCAGGCATGGGTGGTAGGTGGTTGTAATTGTAAACGCTGCTGGTTAAAGGCGCTTTTACTCGATCGTACTATTACTCGAGCGTTATCGCGATTTTAACGTTTCTTATTCGCATGAAAAAGAACTAAAGAAATGCTACGGCCCAGACTCAAAACTTTTACGTTGTTACAAAATTTTCCAGCAAATGCCAAACCAAATTTTTTTGGTGTAGTGCGAAATTCCGTTATCTCGTCTGATAAGATCTCTGAGAAAAGGAACATAGATAAATTCAGTAATAACATACTGTATGCACAGAGGAAAACGCGAAGCAACTCATCGTGCACACAATTCGACTCAAAAACGCAGTATTTTAAATATAAATGAAAGTCCAGTGTTTATGTGGCAGTTTCGCTTTCGCATTCCGAGATCTCGTTTGATAACAAAGGGAAGAGAGATAAATCTTGTAATTACACACAGTGTACACGTTTTTCGAGGTATGCGGTCTGCGGTCGCGTTTTCGAGGTCTGTGTTAACGAGACACCTGAGAGAATATTGCTATGTACGATTGTACCAAACATGATTTCATATAGTGGAAGTACTATAACGTTAAAATTGCGATAGCGCTCGTGAATTCTATATTTGCGGCTAAAGTCAAGGGCCAAGGGACAGAAATTCCGAGATCTCGTCTGATAACATCAATGACAAAAGAAAGACAGGTAAATCTGGTAATTACACACTGTATACACAAAGGAAAACTGATTGTGCACAGGTCGACTCAAACGGCACACACCTCTGCCAGACTGGTAACTCGACAGTGGAGGATCGTAAACACGATATTTTAAATAAGAATTATAAGTCCAGTATTTACGTTGCAGTTTCGCTTTCGTATGACTAAAATGCGCAAAAATGTTGATGAAGGAGAAGTCAGTGGATAAACGGATTAACATAATTAGTACCATCGAGTAAAAGCGCCTTTAACCAGCAGTGTTTACAATCACAAACAACTAACACCCATGCCTGAGTGATAACACTCCTCCCCCACCCCTCCCTCAGTATTTGTAGACTGCACCCACCCCTCCCTGAATACCAAAGATGTACCTCCCCCTTATAAATGGTCCAAAGAATGGTCCAAAAAATAGTCCAAAAAATGGTCCAGTCCATATTTTACCCTATGCAAAAACACTATTGTATTTGCTTTAAGGAAAAGCGCAAACAAAGATTGCATCTGATTTGCAAACAAAAGAGTTTTTTCGCTTTTTGGTGTATATAGAAAGTGGTTTTTTAATAGCTGTACGATATAATAGCGGAAATATGGAAAACTAATTTCATTGACAGCGAGATAGCAGATAAAAATAGACGTAAAGTGGGGTAAATTGAATAAACAAAATAAAATAAGTATGTATGATGCACGATCCTTCGCAGTAGATAGCGCTATTTATGTAATAGCGAAAATCAGACCTGAAAAAAATCAGGCCTGTACGGGATTCGAACCACTGACCTCTGCGATACTAGTGCAGCGCTCTACCAATTGAGCTAACAAGCCAACTGGGAGCAGGTCGTTAAGTTGATTCGTAATAAACCCGTGATGATAAATCAGATACAATGAATATTTGAAGTTCATATGTTTTGAACTGCGGCATTAAATACGTATGATGCATATATGAACTTCATTTATTCATTGTAACCAAAGTAAAATAACTTGAAGTAAGAACAGTTAAATTAATGAATGACGGGGTTGTATAAAAATTTATGTATTATTATAATTAATATTTTAAATGATTATTTTTATTATTAAGTATTAACCACACCCACGACTTTTACCTACACCCACACCCACACCCACATCCACACCCACGACCCACGACTTGTAACCACGACCCACGACCCACGACCATTAGTGAAACTCACACCCACACCCACGACCCACGACCCACGACTTGTACCCACGACCTACGACCATTAGTCAAACTCCATCCCAACCCAAGGCTATTACATGGTTACCTCGGGAAGGAGGTGAGTGTAACCGCAACTATTGTCTATTCCAACGATTGGTAGTTTATCATTAGCTGTGGTTACACTCACCTCCTTGCCGAGGTAACCCTGTGGGTAAAAACCTTGGTTTGGAATGGGTTTGGGTTTCCGGTGAGGTTTAATCCTCCGGTTACATTGCAAATAATTACCCGAGGTCGTTGCAAATGCGTTGAAATGGCGGTCAATTTGAGACTTTCGCTGGGTTGGTTACTCGACAACCCAACTTTTGTGAGATTTGTTTTGGTGAACTTTAAAGGGAAACTATTTGGCTTTCGTGCTACCAAGTTTCGATTTAAGGGGAAGTATTTAAGTGTGTTTTTCGAGCAATTTTGGCGAGTGTGTGTGACGATATAGACTGTTCAGCTAAATAACCACATCGAAAGCTTTCACGTTTAATGCTGGTACAAATTTGTTCCAGGATATCATTATCATTCTGAAAAATGTGTCAATCTGAGGAATCAGAATGAAATGAGTAAACACACGACTGTGTTCAATTCGTGATATTTATGTGAATTATTGTCAAGCTTTACAGGATTAAGAGACAGTGCACCGATTACGATCAGGCCGGAGGAAAAGGAAGAGGTCAGCCTCGCCAGCTATGCAGCTTCTCCTCCGGCTTTCATCACAAATAAAAAAAGACTCGTAGTTTGGAAGATCTGACTCTTAAACAAGAAGATTAAAAAGGGAAAAGTCAGCAGTTATGCCAAGACGCACACAATGCCAGTGCTTATCCCAGTATTTGTTGCCAAAAGCGTCTGTGAGAATTGTTACTCCCTCCAAAGTGAGATGTTATTCCCACCCAGGTTACTACCCTACCCCTTTCCCCTCAGCATTGCGATAAGTTTGGCCCACAGGAAGAGGAGCACATTATATAGTAGGGTTTTAAGGGAGAAACAAGCGAAGCTGATCAAGTATAACGAAAAACGAGTAAATGGGGTAAGTTTCTAAAGAAATTATGGTGCTGCGTCGGTGGTCGAGTAACAAGGTAATTTTGGTTATCTCACCTGAATCAATAAAGTAAATTGGCTACCGTAAAGAATTTCAGAGTTGAAGTTTCGAGCATTAGCCCTTCTTCAGAGCGAATGGGAAGGACTAACGCTCCAAAGGTCAGCTTTGCATTGAAACTCTTTACGGTGGTCTATTTACTTTATCAACCATTTTTTTTTTGAGAAAACCAAAATAACACAAAACGCTTCGTTCGTTTCTCTTCGTCGTCATCAGGAGATGTTTCTGGGGTTTGGTGCCTTATCGTAGGAGTACCCCATTCAGTGGAAGATTTTTGTTAAATAGTCTTTTTTTTTTGAAGAGCAAAGTATTCTATCGTCATTTTTGTGGAAATTTGACTCGTTATTTTTGAATTAATAGTGATAGTCAAACACGCCCGATAAGCAGTTTATTTAATTGTCACTCTCCATCCTTACAAAAGAAAACTAAACCCTCGGAATACGTCACTCAAACCCTAACTAGTAAAGTCATGATATAAATGTAGCTCAGAGTCTCTAGATCAGGTACTGTGGTGCTAAGCAGTTGCGAGTTGATTCTCGGGCTTAGCGATCGAATTCAGAAACAACACGGCCGTTGAGTGTCTGAGGGGGTCTGAAGTTTCCACACATCAGGCCTCCCACTCCATTTTTCAGTTTCCTCATAGCACCGAGCTGAAAAAAAATCACCTTTGATGTGAACAGAAGATAGGAAAAAACAGCAGTTATAGAATGTTAGGGACTGTTCTTTTATGTATAACTATAAACACATACGTTTGTGCTCTGTGAGGTGTCAGTGGCATAACTTGTACCGGGGAAAGAGAGTCCAAGTGAGACACGTCAGGTACTGCTTATCGTTCTAAAATAGAACACTAGTCTCTAAAATCCCAAATTGGACACTACTGCCTTTGAATGCTTCAGTGGAATTTGTGGAACGTTTAAGTGCTAATTTATCAGGCGCATAAGTATTGTTTAAATTTGAAGTGATTTCCGTTAAAAAAGCAAAAAAAAAAAGGAAACAAAATACAGAATAAAAATGTTTTTACCACAGATCTATGGAATTTAATCGGTTCTTTCAGTTCAATCCAGCGAACTGATTGATAGCAGGGAGGGGTGGTAAGGGAACCCTTGTAGGAGTAGAAGGACGAGAGATCTGTCAGTTCAGGAACCAAGTCAAACAGCTTTATATTTTTGACTGAAGTTTCGTCACCTAGGGGAGAGGAGATATTCGTCGGATTAGCTGTCATGATGTTATATAGAGGATATTACATGGCCGCTTGGGGATACGAATTTTATCTTCGAGTGCTGAAAGTATCTCTCACGAGTGAGCGCAGCGAACGAGTGAGAGATACTTTCAGCACTCGAAGATAAAATTCGTATCCCCAAGCGGCCATGTAATGTTCTGTTTATTATATAGCTACTGATAAAATTTCCACATAAAAGACAACTTTTCTTTACTTTTTTTTTACTTTTTTTTTTTACTTTTTTTATTTTTTCATTTTTATTCTTCGCACCTCGAGGCCATTTTTTGAATGAAATTTCAAATCAACCGACCGCGCGCCTGAGCGAGAAGCTCTATTGTAATTGGGTAATTATGTTGGTCACAATGGCAACACCAACATCCTCACACGTGAAAGATAAAAATAGTATCTTCACTCCGCGCTGTGAAGATATGATTTTTTAGTAAAAGGAGAAATCCCGGTATTTCATCAGTATCTATATAATAAAAATATTTAACATTTCCGCTTCCAATATCTAAATAGAAATTTTCAGCACTATAAGCCATACATTTCGTGTAAGTTTTTGTTTAATTTGGTTTCATATCAAACAATACCCTTTACTTGGTATTGTCTTACTTCTTATGCAACTTCTGCTTGAAAATCTCTTGGGAGTGATGGAGTCAGTTAGCTGAGTTGTGCGGACATGATCGTTTCGCGACGGGAGAGGGATATTCTCAAAATACATCGTCGTGTTAATGATCTTCGTGTTCAAGTTATGTTTCGTATATGACGTTGTTATCTTTTATTGGAATTTAAAGTTTAAGTTGAAAACTTTTTTTTTATTCCTTGCACATTGCCCAAACAGTTAGTGTGCGATGAAATCTTGACATTCCAACACCTACGAAAAGCAATGAAGATCGAAATGCACCAATGAGATCACGCAGCTAAAATAGCGGCGCACAATCATTGAACCTAATCACGTGACGAAGACTGACTGAAGAGCAGTCAAAACGTCTCCTTCTATGATATATAGCTTGACCCTTGAACTGAAGAGGAATCTGTGGCGTGAGACGAACAGATGTTTAACTCTTATTATAAATCATTACAATGATACGAGACGCTAAGGCCTTACCAACGATCTCTAGTTTTCTCAATACTGAGTAAAGCTTTCGGACGGCTTTATAGTGCTTCTTTCCTTGCCCTTTTTCTCCTTTCTTCTTTTTCTGAAATAGGTAGCATGCTTTCACATTAAAGGTCACATCGTCTTAGAAGTTTTTAACTGACAAATGATCCTTCTCTTTAAAGCGTGAACATTCTGGTCTAACCAGACAACGGGCTTATGTTAAATTTTTCATTACGCATCAGCCACGCTCTATAATATGTCGCCATATAATGCATTGATGGCCATGGAACCCACCATAGTTGAGGGGGATAGATCACTACTAGGCTACCTTCTTGGGCAAGAATACTAAATAACTAACTAGTTGAGATGATTTTCAAAGCCACCTTTTCCAAAATGCAAGTATTTGATGTAGGTATACCGACTTGCACTCGAGTCTGCTGTGTCAGCTGGTGCAATGATTACTCGAAGCGTTTCTTGAGTTCCGAGATACGCAGAAATGGTTTTATTTCCAGATGTGGGCTTTTTTTGGATCACTGCCGGTAAAAGGTGGGTGTGAAAACTGCGAACGTGCTATCTGGATCGTAGTCTTACTACAAGTATGAGTAACTTAACAAGGCACAGTAGCCTCTGGAGAAGAAGTAGTATAAATATAAAGCTGTTGAACGTTGGCTTTTACAAACATTTCAGCGAAAGTTGTGGTTTTCCAGGTTTGACCCTTATAAAATTTCCTTTAAATAAACAAATATTCAAACACTACACTTTTCTTTGTCGCACATCTGCAGTAATGTATGATGGGCTATGCCCTTTGCAGATCTTTCGCTCTTTTTTTGTCCTAAAATGAGCTTTATACCCCGGAGTACCATGAAACATTCAATTACGATACATTAAATCATGATCGGAGTTAGATAATTGTTTGCTCCTGTTTCGTATATGTAACGCACACCCTTAGTTCCTGTAGCCACGTGCTTCATAGTCCAATGTTTTATTTTTACGTTTTATTTCAGTAGACCTCATTAATTAGCGTTATTCTGCACACGAGAAACATGTCACTGAACTAGCAACGTTCCGCTTACATTTGGTTCACGGTTTGGTTGTAGACTTATAATTAAACAAAGATCTCTTACGCGAAGTATTTCAGCGAAATGGGAATAGAGAAACCCCGAGATACGCTTTGTAAACAATCATTATCAGGATGTGTTGACTATCCTGCCAAGCTCTACTGCTATTGAGGGAGCAATGCAACAATTTTAGGACTGCAATCCCCTTTTTTGATACAACAATATGGACGGTAAGATGATATTATGTTAAAGAAGCTGTAGATTGGATGTAAAATGCGAAACAATTGAGTTTGTGTGTGAATGTGAACATTTTTGAACAACTGACGGCACCCTCAAATCAGCTCATTTTGTCCAACTTTAAAATTTGATTAAATCGCACTGAATCATTTCCCCAAAAAATCCTTTGGAGATCGGAAAGAACCACACTTCGCCTTCCAAAAGCCAGATTTTCAGTCGATTATTTTGTATAGCACATAGTTAAATAACGGGATACTTTTGAACTTTTTTAAATCTTGTTAGAAGAAGGTCGGTTACATTCAATTATTTAGATTGTGTAAATAAACGATCAAGAATTGCTCAAATTGCTGTCAACATATGTATTGATGTTGTTTTTCAAGATTTGGTAGTTTTTATCGGTCCAAGTGTTTTCAATTCGTGGCGTGACGCACCGAGATTTGTCTGAAATTTTGAGCTTCAAAAGCGGCATTTGGTCGAAATTCAGTTATTATCGATTTTTTCGAAAATAAATCGATATTCAGCCAAACGAAGTATGCAGTGCTTTGTTTCACCATAAGTCCTACCTGACTTGAGAATATGAGCCGAATCGATCTTTTGGCTGTTGCCACCAAATGTTTGACCGTTGGTAATGTTCGCTCTTAAGTTTTGCCTTCAGAGTTTCCGCTCTCAGACCGCGCAAATCTTGGTGATTTAATTTGTCGTTGTTCTTTTGCAGAGGGCAGCTAAGAAATTATAAATAAAAGATATTACATGGCCGCGCGGGTACGTAATTAAGAGAAGTTAACACCTATTTGTTGGGTTTTATTGTTGTATCTAAAGCGTAACTACAGTGTAGTTCTTTGTGTACGGAAATACTTCTTACACAGTGAAATACTACTCGCAAATGGAAATTTCCAATCATGATGTACGTGAACTGCTGAAAAATATGTACAGCTTATGGGGCTTGGGCCTCTCTCGAGACGCTGCTACTTAAACTGTAAAATACCTTCAAACCGAATTTTGTGATGTTTCGGTCTGACAAATATATTGAGGGTTAAAGAACTTTATACCAGCTTAAGTTACCGTCCTAAACATAAATCCTGCCTTACAAACTGCAGTAATTTAGAATATTCTCTTGTCTTTCAATTTTTCAATGGTCAAAATAGCTTTGTAGCCACTCTCGCAATGGTTAACAGTACTTTATACCGGATGAAATTACGATAGAACATTGTTCATTTTGTGTTTGACTTAGTTCAGAAATCAGCTTTTATGAGTTATATTTATATAAGAAGGTTCTCTGGTTTTTGGTATTTTTGCGATTGTGTATCGTTTTTCATGACGATGTTTAACCATCATATATATGATTTTTCATATATTCTTAGCATTTGATGTTTATCCAATCCGTAACACCAACATACCCAGCTTATCAGCTCAATTAATCAAAATTGAAATTTTAACCCGCCTTTGGACCTCAGAATTCGACTATTTCACGATGAGAAAAACTGTAAATAACCCTCTGAACGACGATTCTGAGAATTAGAAGCAGTTCCGAAGCCTGGATAAACTTTTTAAGTTTTAAATTTTTCCAAATCGACGTCCCACGTGTTTTGTGCTCATTTTCTAAGTGCTTTTGTAAATCTTTCGATCTTGAAAGTCCAGTGCATTCACCAGGAACACTGTAACAGTTTGTGGGTTCTACTGGTGTGGTTTATACCATTGGCTGCTGTCCATGATAGACTGTCATCTCGTGTCCATGATTGACAGCTCCCTGGTTGTAATTTTCATCTGATGCCCGTAAGGCTTGATGACTACTGCTTATTTTTATTGAATTCTTTTGTTTTTTCCTGAAGAGAGAAAAATAGGAGTATGGAAGCATGAGGTGGATTCAATATGAGCTGTCATCAGAATTAGGCGTAAGATATCTAGAGTGCAGAGTGTTAACTTAAGAGAAAGCTGCTTACGAGAAAATCATAACTACGAATTCTAGTACAAGAAGTCAAATTTACAGTTATGACTTAGTTCTTATTAACCGACCTAGCTCGGTTAATAAGATGTTTATTATATGGGTGTGTTTTATACGCCAATTTTTTATATTCTTTGTACCTTTTTTTTCTAGACCAGTCTAGATGCCGGTCTAGATGGGAAAATCTAGACCACTATCAATATTGATTTCAGCCAATCAAATTCGTGAACTCGGTAGTTCCCGGTCCTTGTGAGACACAGTCATATAATAAACAAGAATATTACTTTAAGATAGTTTAAAATATTGAAACAAAGTTCTAACATTTAGAATTCTCTCTCAATATCGATCACTGGTTCGCCTAGCTTCTCTACAACTTAATCACAAACTTATCGACAATGGAGATGGCCTCCCTTGATGGTTACCTGGAGATTTTTCTGCATCACATATTATCATTATTATCATAGCAATTACCTACGTTTAGGGGCCTATACACCCAAAACACATGCAATGATGCCTTATTATCGAGAATATGTTGACGAAAACTATTTATGCAATAGACCGCACTTTTTATCGGTTTACCAACGTCATAACCCGCGCGGAATGCTGGGAGAACAAGGGAATATTTTCACCATAGTTATTAAATAACGAAGGCTTTACCAGTGCAATTAATGTTTTTTTTTTTAACCAATTAGGGCGCTTGTAGTATCCCAGTTATTTTATAAATGAACTTACACACACAAGACGATGACAACAATAATAACAATGACCGCCACTCCGACACAGACTCCGATAACGATCCACTTCCAGTCGTCACTTGTCTTCTCCGTGGTGGTGATGGTAACTGGTTGAGTCGTTGTGGTTGGAGGTACAGTGGTCACATTGGAAGTGGTAGTGGGTGGACTCGGGGTTGTGGGCACGATTACTAATTTAATTTCAGATATTGGAACTCCAAACACCTGTTCTAGTTCTGATTTAGTGTTGTTTATCACAGTCGCAAGGGCATTCACCGGAATGACGCCAATACTCTCAAGGAATGACGGTAGTACGATGTAGAACGCAATCTTCAAGGAGTTGCCTTCCTCTACCGGGAAGCCTGGTAGCAAGTGAACGTTATCTTTGGTAATGATAGCTACAGATCGCCTGCAAAAAAAATTAGGAGGTTGGTGTAATTCTAATTACCTTCAACACTGTAAAACGGATAGACGGACTTGGGGTTGTACATACATCGGTATCATGCATACGTATATACATCGGTCACCGGCGGAAAAAGCGCTTGACCTCCTCTTTGGGTATGGACACAATGTGGAACCTAATAACTACTTTGCTAATAAAACATTGATAATTTTGGTGACAAATTATCGCCTATTTTCTCAAACATTTTTAGGAAAAGTACCTTCTCCGTTTGCTTATGATTCCACATGCTGCTTTATCATTCTGGCAGAAAGTATCAGCTGATTTGGCGCATGTTGTTCTGAAATTTTCATCCACGGACGCGTTGTACTGTAAATTATCAAACGTAAAGGAACAATAACGTGAGATCGACACAGCAATGTACACCTGAGGCAGTCTGGGGTGGCGCCTTAACATAATCATAGAGTACTGTATGCTAAAAATAAAAACGCCGCAATCAAGGGGGAAGATATTACTACATTGCTATGAAAAATGACTGTAATGTGAAAACGCAATTCTATACAATCTTTTTGGTGCAGCAAGGAGGGTTTGGAGCATATTTTTAAAAATGACGGAAATTAACGGGGTAAAATTTCGAGGAAAGTCCTCTGTTTACACCCAAAGGAACGACAAAAACAAAATTGACATTCCATGTGGTAGAAAGCTGTTGTATGATCCTTTCACATTTAAACAGCCCTCTGTAAAGGAGACTGAATACCTCATATGTCTTCCGCCGTTATCTGGAGTAGGATGGTAAAATACTTACTTGCTTCCTTGTCATACTTTGTAGCTTTATTTCGAGTGCGTTCTGTTTTTCAGTTTCGGATGCTACCTTTGGCGGTGGAATTGTCGGCTCGGGTGGTTTTTCTCCTGGTTTGAGGGCTGAACCACCAAAGAGAATCATATTAAGCATCCTAATAGTATTTCATTTTCGGGGTCGTCAGAGTCTTTGTGGGTGTATTTGCAGTTCCGACTCTTTCATTCTACACTGTTCGTTATTAAATATTCTTATTACTATTTTTTTGGGGGCTCGATTAGAATTTAATGTGTTAAACTGGACATTGTTGTAGTAAAAATCGATCCATGCAACTGGAAAATGATGAACCAGTCAAACGATCAAAATTGATAATGATCAACCGGCAAAATCTGCTGGCACGCTCACATAATGGGAATCGATTTACATTGCGTAACATTGATTTTCATCCATTGTTGAAGCGGGAGGTTTCCCTCGAAATCTGATCTATTTCTTACGATAAAAAAGATCTTGACTTCTCTTCACAAGGGTGAAAAGGGTATTGCTACCACCTACACAATTCTTGTGTAGCGTCTCACCTGTGCACGTGTCGTTTATGTAGAACAGTCCGTTCTGGCACTTGCATGTGTAATTACCCGGGATGTTTTCGCAGACGCGTGATTTTCCAGGACAACTGAATAATGATGAGTTCAAGCATTCATTGAAATCTGGAAATAAAAAGATTTAGGGTAATTTTTTTTTTTATAGCCGAGAAAGCTCCTCCGAATCGAAGTTTTTCGGGAAAAACGCCGAACACGAAAGTCTGCGTTACAGTCAGTAAAATGCTATAAAGTACAAATTGACGTCCAAACGAAACAACGTTTTAAAAACGAACTTTTTAACTATTATTCGATTTTTTCCTCAAGTTTGGCTGCATACTCATGCATACATGAGCGCCTTTAAAGTGCCACTATGACCAAAATTTCGCATTGCCTTTTCTTTTCACTTCTGGAAACTAGAAGTAAGAAACACTTACCATGCCAAGTTTAATCGCAAAATCCTCACGGGAAGTATGATTATTTCAACCTTGTTTTTCGTTTTTGGTCGCCCGCCATTACTCAATTCAAAAATGGCCGCGTGTGGCAAAAAAGAGTTGTCACTAGTTGGAACCTTTCGGAAGGGACGTCATATGCGCAGCTCGACCTAAAAAACGTGGCTAAATTTGTATGCCATTTGGAAGAAGAATTCGAGGAAGAATACATCTTATAAAACGCCTAGAATTTCCACTGTCGAATCTCTTACAAAACACGAAGCACGATGCGAAAGTGCGCATATGACGTCACAGGCCAGCTCATGCGTAAAACCGCTTCTCAGTTCAGTCACTGGCTCTCGGTTGCGAGCTGAGTAATGGCGGACGGGTTTTTCGTGAATTTCGGCCAGCTATATCAAGGCGTATTTCGCTTCCATCGACCTAAAAACTATCACATAGTACAATTCTAACCATATTAACTTGATTTGCGCTAAAAAATGTGAAAACCAGAGACAAAAATTTTCGTCGTAGTGGCACTTTAATGTGTATGCATAAACCAGACAACGATTGCTTTAGAAAACTAAATAAAATCTGCATGACGGAAGATGGTAGAGAAAAAATCCCATCATCTGACCATATAGACCTTACTCCATAGGGAGTCCTCTTTAGATCACCTTCGGTAATAACAGTGAAAATTGGAATTTAGCAGTTGATATTCCACGAGGTGGTTTTCTAGTCAACTCTTTCCAAGTCACTTTGAAGTTTGGAACGTTGGTTTTTGTGGAGGGAGGAAAACCGGAGGACCCGAGAAAAACCCTCGGAACAAGAACGAGAGCCATAAGATAAACCAACAATAAAGCAACAGCAAGCTCAAGCCGGAAATCCAATCTGAGCCACAGTAGTACATGTACGAGGTTAGTGCTCCCACTACTGCGTCATCCCCGCTCCCCAAGAAAGATTTAAAATGAACTAATTCTAAGTCGTGAACTCTGCGCATGGGGATACTCCATACAATGTCTCTTCTTTTTCCCACATTGTCCCTTTGAGACTAGGTTACTTGAGTCCGAAATAACTTGAAATGGATTCCGCCTGGGATTGAGGTCTATAGAACTACTTAGTCTCCTGGTCAAGCTCGATATAATTTAGCTTTCTTTGACAAGTTTCAGACTTATTACCAGAGCAGGTGAAGCCATCTGCGTCGAGTTTATATCCCGGATAACACTTGCAATCGTATCCAGGCACTTTGTTCTTGCATTTCTGAGAGCATTTAACACCTTCGATCTTGCATTCGTCAATATCTACCACAAAATAACAAAGATTAGGTTTTTATTATGGATATCTTGCGAAAAAATTCCCACAAAGCAACCTCGCTTCCATGGTTATCTCGGAGGAGCCACGTTGTGGTCTTTGTACATGTTAAAAAAAATTAAGATTTTTTTCGTTTGTCCTTTGAAATCATGGTTAATCTTTCACTTCCTTTTCCATGCACTTCCATTTTGGCTGGTTTTCGCCATTTTGGGCATTTTCCATCTGAAAACGCTTATCTTTCATTTTTTCTCAGGCATCATTTTCAAAACAATTCTAGTCGTCAAATGATTCCAACCTAGCATATTTGAAAGTGAGTAAGACCTTGCCAAGTGTCCTTTGAAGGGGAGTGTTTCTTCAATGACCGTTGGAGATACGAAGACCAATAAGCAATTGTTTTAAAAAAGTAGCCCCAAATAGAAGTAACCAAAAATAAAAGTTTCCTTTGGTAAATTTGACATGTAACTGATGCAAGAAATTTTGTTTTTTTTTTGTCTTACCTTCACATGTTTTTTTGTCATTAGCTAATTTATATCCCGCATTACAGTCACAGGCTTGTGTATCGCCTTGTCCTTTAAAACAGATTTGGTCGCAGTCGCTGTTATTGCAGGGATTGGATGCTAAAGTAAAAGATACAAAGGACTCAGTTTGTTTCATCTCTAGAAAATGATATTTTTCCGAGCAGCATACAGGATGTTTTCATGCACATCTTTAAGGGAAAACTAACAAGTTTAACAGTTTAACGTTGACGCCTAGAACTTCTCAGGTTTCTCATTGTAATCAACCTTAAAGCAAGCTTTCAATGCAAGTAAAACTGAGTCATTACAGAACAATCATGCAGATAGGATTTATAAACTGCGTTACAATTCAACTTACGTCTGCAGGCCTTAGGGTTGCTCGGATCAACCTCGAAGAAATCATTGCAGTAGCATTCGTAGCTTCCTTCCGTGTTGTTGCATTGGTGCATGCAATCACTGGTGGGTTCACATTCGTTGATGTCTGAGGAAAGAAATGTTTCATAAGAAATATGTTCAGCAAGAAACCAGACTGAGAAATCGTCGAACATAGATAACAATTCTTCGCCTTGGAATGAATTCTGGAGAAATTCGTAATTAGCAACGTAACCTAATACGTTTGTTTATTCATGCAGATTATCTTGAATAAGCGACGTTAGTATGGGTAATTCATTCAGCTCTTTGAACTTCTTAGAACAAAGTACGCACCATATTTTTGTTCCCAGGAATTGTACGATTTTAGCTTGTACAAATTTGTTCGCTGGTCATGACTACTTTTGACTCATGTTTTACCTCTGGGTCTCACAGTCTCCGTTCAACTTACCATCACAGTCGAATCCGCTGCTGTTCAATTTGAAGCCAGAGTTGCATTTACAACTGTATGAGCCAGGATTATTGACACACTGCTGTTGGCATTGGTTCGCCGAGTTATTCTTGCATTCATCGATGTCTAAATACGAAAAACATCCGGAAGATCTCTGCTGAATTTTGAACTGATTGGTTCTGAATCTTTATTATTGGAGAATTTGTGGTCTTTATAAGCGCAACTTTTCCTTAGATATTTTGGAATCGTTTAAGCACAGAATCACATCAAATCTTAGTGAAGTTCATATAAGAACGACTCCATCATGCTACAGTCACTCTATGTTATGGATAGTGTCCAAATCCTTATGAGTCCAGAAAAAAAATGAGAGAATAATTAAACATTTGTTAGCTGCGAAAACTCTAAAAAAAAAGCCTGAATATTTACTCACCACCACATTTGATGCCATTTCCAGAATACCCTGTTGGACAGGATCCACAGGTAAAACCTGTTAGGTTAGCCGGCGCCGGTTTATCGGTACACGTGACGCCCTTGAAGCAAGGGTGTCCGTTCACTTTACAAGCATCAATATCGCTCTCACAGAACCTGCCAGTGAATCCCGGTTTACATGTGCAGCCTTGGATGATGAATTTACCGTCATTGTTTAACTTGTCGCCCTGCGCTGGTTTGACGCAATGGCCATTATTTTCGCAGGCGCACATTTTGATAGAGGGCGTGTGGCTTACGGAGGCGTTGAACTCGTCTGTTGCCGTGAACGAGAATTTGACCTGAAGGATAACGCCACATAAATGTGTTAAGTCCTTTAGCTTCTAAGCAAAATTGCAAAGCGCTACAGTTCAAATAGTCGGGATTGAACAATGTTTGACTAAGTAACTTGTAACCAAAACATAACTTGTCACGAGGGCCCATCAGGACAAAGGAAGATACAACGAGGCGCTACTCCTAATTAAAATTAGAAATAAGAATAGGTCTACCTTTTCTTTAGAAGTTACATTCCAAGTAAAGTTGAGAAGATTCTGGCCCACTGTAGTAAACGTTGCTCCTTGTGGCTTTTTAATGACGTTGAAGGTAAAAGTGTTGATATCTTTAGCAGTGACGTTGACCCACAGGACTTGCCCAATTGTGGCTTCGATGACTGATGGAACGTAAGTAAATCTGGGGGGGAAGTTCGCTGTAGAATGATAACATATAAGTTAAATTTGAGACCATAATTTCTCATTCTATTCAACCCATGTCGTTGCAGATACAGATGAGAGTTGTCGCAGTAAAAACGTATCTGTGATATTGACCGGCAAGATAAATCTTAAGGGTATATTGTAGCAAATCCAGCCAGTTATACTGAACGATGCCATAACTTACCAAGTTTTTCGTTCTCCTTTACCAACTTCACGTTTACATCTTTGCTGTTGGTTCCTATGGAAACATCATTCGTAGAAGCAGCATCAAAGAGACACACCGCGTCATCCCCACAAGCTTTCTTTGCTGCCTGCTCAGTGGCATTGTCCGCCCACTTTATTTCCTCGACAAACATGGGTTTGAAGTTTGCATTGGCGAATGTGTGAACGCCTTCATTAGGGCCGTAAGTGAACAAAGATTCATTGGCTGTTATTTGCCCTAAGCAAGAGTAAGTAGATAGAATATGTCAATGATGAATGATTGATAAATTAATAAAACTATGACTAAATAGGACTAAACAGCGTCAACGGGGAGAAAGCACACATTTATGGCGATAAGAAGACTTGTTTCCAGGGTGGTCTAACTCAATTCTTCGCTGCTTTTTAATTTCGAGAAGAAAAATTTCGAAGCTTTTAAAAGCCCCAGCTGGTGGGAGGCAGACCAGCTAGTTATATACAAAGCGCGATCAAGGGCTTTAATTCGGGACAAGGGAGAACAAGTCCAGTGCGTTGCAGGGTGGGACCCATAGAGTGCAATCTCAGTGCCCTAATACCTCCCCACTCGTTGTTGTTTCAAACTTCGATTCAAGACTCACAGAACACCCTTTTCGGTAATCTCGTTTGAAGCGAACATGTCTGATTCTTAAATTTGCAGTACTTACAGTTCAAACCGAAATCATAATGAATAGTCGAGGAATTGCTATTTGGATCCAAAACATTCCCATTCGGCAGAGTAAAGTCGTCATCTGGATTGTTATTGTAAGTTCCCAGAAGCCCTTTTGTGTTGTTGAGGAACTCGTTACCCAGGGTCACCACAAATGACATCATGCCCTTGGCTTCACAGAATTCAACACCTGA
The DNA here is from genome assembly GCF_964205215.1 of Stylophora pistillata. Taxonomy (NCBI): domain Eukaryota; kingdom Metazoa; phylum Cnidaria; class Anthozoa; order Scleractinia; family Pocilloporidae; genus Stylophora; species Stylophora pistillata. Next base: position 6,465,950 of record NC_142524.1, on the reverse strand, counting down.
TCCACTCTTGAAGGTCACCTCAACGCAGCCAGGATTATTTTTGACCGCCCTCAGGTTTCCTCCGATGTCTTTGCTAACAGATGTCAGACTATCGAGGCCGGAATACAGTGCACCATTGATATACATTTGCACTCCACCTACACGTTGAGAGCAAAACATATACAAATGGTTAAGTGTTAAATCAGCTTACACGTCCACAAGCACCTTTCAGGGATGCAATGCCAGTCCTTAACCAGTTAACCCCTCAGCATTTCGTCAAAATTTTACCGAAAGCTCTCGGTAACCGTTTAGACTCCTGGCTAGAGATAGTCACCTTAAGAACAAGTAGGCCTACTAAAGACTACCCGTTGTGGAGTAGGGTACAGTTTGGTCTAAATAATCTGTCAGTCAGCCGAAATTTTAGGTTATCCTTTTTTCAGATTGAACAGTTTTCGTTCCTCGAGCGTAAAAAAATACTGCGATTGCATAAAGCTGTATTGCCTGTCATACAGGTTCTTAAGCAAGATTGCTTAATACAACTTAATGAGTTAATTGATATGACCTGCAAAAATTTTACCTCCACTTTTGATTCTAACTTCGACTTTGCTGCTTCCAGTTTCTTGAGCAGCTCCAGCAGAGAACACAGTAGCTATGCTGAGATTTCCGGGAGCCAGTACAGTTCTTGCTTGGAGCTTAAACTTGCCGTCTTTACCGTCAACCATTGTGTATTCCCCAACACCGTTAAACGTGTAGTTTTTATCGTCTAGTGTTTTAAAGTGTGGATCTCCCCAAAACAAACCTAGAATGAAAGGGTAGCTTTTTAAACATGAGGAAAAAGAACTCTACATTATGAACTTTTGGAAATACAGCTCAACTCTCGTAAATGGACTGAAAAAAAATGCGTCTGTAGCCATCTCCGATAATGTGACATTTAATGCTTGCCTTAAAAAAGCAGGAAATTTAACTCTTCACACTCTAACATCGTTACACTTATTCCCTAATGCATTTCCTAAGGTTTTGTCAAGGTGAATTTGGTTTAGAATCAAGAGCCTCCCTAGTGCCGGAGTAGTCATCATCATCATCATCATCATCATCATCATCATCATCATCATCATGATCAGGGCTAAATTCACTCCCGGCGGAGGAACGCCTCCCTGGAATGATCCCACAGGTATCTGACTTTAGCCAATCTCGACCATGCAGGTCCCAGCTGTACGTCTGGTGAGATCATCCCTCCATCGTGTTTTTGGACGACCCTGTTTTCTGGTCCAATCTCTTGGGGTCCACATTGCGTTGCTCTTATGGTCCATCTATTATCTGACAGCCGTGCTATGTGATCTGCCCATCTGTGCTTTGCCATCCTGATAGCATTGACGGAGTAGTCATTGCATGCATCCTCGTAACCGTTATGTTTGATTTAGTGGTGATGATGTAGAGATAAATGAGATGCTGGTCACTATTAGGGGTCAAATGGTTAAGAGCTGCTTCCTCATTTGATATCAGGAGCAGGGACCATCCGTCGCTACGCATTCCAAGAAGACGCCTGGAGTGCAATTCTAAAGCAGGTCATTGTTTTCAAATTTTCATTTCAGGTTATTGTGCTTATTTAAAATCTTTTGAAGGATCCTAAATTTACGCAATACATCTCTTCTCGTCAGTGAATACTTCTTTAGAAATTTAGTAACTTACGTCTCGGCAGAATAAAGAAACCTCCACAATTGTCTGTTGGGCGCAGATCGTCGTACAACGGGCAGCTGAAAGAGTCCACGCAGCATGCCTGTTTTGCTTCTGCATCATCCATTAAATCTTCCGGCTTATTTCTGTAGAGAACTTCTAAACCTCCGGCATCATTGCTGTCCGTAAGAAGCGCACCAGAGTCTTCTAAGAAAGTGGAATAGCAACACTTTCGAAAAATAGATCCATTTGCGGAACTGCTGTCAACAACCTTGTTGAACGGGAGATCGGAAATGCTTTTGAAACAAGTGCTGAATGGTGCAGTGAAGTTAGTTAGAAAATAGGAGGTAGTTAAAAGCGCTTGGTCAAATGTACAGGGACAACCTGGGATAAAGTTATCAACGATCGATATCTCGGGTTTTAGATTTGTTTCTTGCCAGTCAGACCACTTCCTGCATTTTGTTTCAGGGTCTTCGCCTGTTCTGCGTTCAAGTCTAAAGAAATACTCTCCATCTTTGTCTGCATTTTCTTTCCCCAGGGTGAGGCTCGTTATCCCTGGAGAAGCCGACCTACGAGAGAAACAAATGAATAAAGGCTGATAGTTTCGAAAGAAACTGTTAGGGGCTGCGTCGGTGGGAGTAACGAAATAATTTGGATATATCAATAAAGTTGAAATGGTAAATTGGCCACCGTAACGATTACAAAAGCTGACGTTTCGAGCGTTAGCATTTCGTCGGAGCGTTAGCCCTTCGTCGTCGCTCCGACGAAGGGCTGACGCTCGAAACGTCAGATTTTGTAATCGTTACGGTGGCCAATTTACCATTTCAACTTTGTTGATATATCCAAATTATTACGAGAGAAACAATCAGACTTCAAGTTGTGAAGAGCGTACTGCGATTGCGGGCACAGATTGATCAAATACGAGCTTAACCCAAAGGGATACTGCCGATATTTGGCAATTGAAGTTACAACAAAGTAAGAAAGTAAAAATGTAATTACAAAAACACACCTGGCTGTTCAAGTCAAGCTGTAGTAGGTCATGGCGTACGCTCATCATGATAAGACTAGCCGTATTCATGAGAATGTGCGTTTGAAAGGAAAGTTTTCTTTAGAAATAACTTAGAATGGTTTGTAGATTTGAATCTCATCGTTGTTGAAATGGTTGTTGAGAGAGTGGCGTAAGTTTCCTGGTACAAGCTCAGGGGGAAAAAACAATCCAAGTTTTGTTCTGTTTGGTTTTTTTTGTTGACAAGACTGGATTTGATAAAAAAGCTCCATCTGAGGTGGTATTTTGGTCAATGGCAGTCAAACCTCTTATGTTTAAGGACCATATTTGGTGAAGAAGCTTACCCTTCGAGGCTAAAGAATCGCTCCGTATCTTCCAGATTTCCATCACCAGCGTTTATGCCTGCCACAGGATAGCCGGAAAACTCGGTTGGAAACAATTCACTGAAGAGAAAATGATTTCCTTAGTAACATGTTAAACAGCATTTGTGAACTACACGTGTCTCTAAAATGCAACGAAAAACTCACAAGCCTTCATGATAAGAGGTTTAGACGCTCGACATACACCGCAGCAACGTGTTGGTCTGCGCATCGAAACTTTGGAACCACAGCTCTTTCCAAAGTCAGTGTTCTTGAGCTAGACACTGCCTCAATTTGCACCCATCCTTTACTAGTTACAAAGAGTTACCTTCCTTTAGCATGACTTTTAGAAATGTTTCCTCATTTTATACTTACTAAAATTTCGGCGATGCCCACTGAAGGGCGTTGCAAGGGTAATGGTACTTTAGAAATGTGTAGGTTCCATCAGTGATGAGCACCGCTTGGAATGTATTAGTCTGAAATCCATAAGAAACGCATTACTTGTTAGCCTTTTGTTACTGGTTTTGTGTCAAAATATGATTCTTTAAAGGATTAAAGTACTTTTTCCGAAGTGATGTCGACATTAAACCTTCACTTAAGTTTAACAATTTGTTTCAGCAATATAACAACTATACTAACGTTCTGTATTAGTTTCCGTTTAAAATGACAATTCCAATATTAGTAACTTAAATTCTCTATCGACGGTATCGCAACATGTCATGTGATGCGAAGTCAATGCAGATACGACCGAAAAGCGTTCGCATTGACAACCTGCTGGAAAGAGGGAGTAGAGGATAGCTGAAAGAATTATTCCATTTTAAAGAACCGTATGGGTATCCCTAAAAGACTTACAACTCCTTCTTCGGCATCTCCCTCTTTTTCCTCTTCTGGACGAAGGCGCAACCATGTCACCACGAGTACCCACGAAGCCGTGAAGGAATCGAACTTCGGGTCGTCCGAGTTTTCTCTAACGTCCTTACTAGCTTTGTATAGAATATGAGATGCATTCATTACACCTTTATCTTCCATGTAAACTTTGTAGAATACAGCGGAACGGTTTTCGTAATCTATGTTGCCCGAAAGGCAGTCTTGCTCACTCGAACAAAATGAATCGAAGAGGTCAATTTTTGACCAGAAAGGGAACAACATTGGGACTCTGAACGGGAATTCTTCGGTGTCAAAGGTTGGAACTGGGAAGAGCCTCGCGTAGCCTACATCAAAGCGAATCATTCCATTGGCACAAATCTAAAAAAAAAAAAAAATGTAAAAATATAATTAGTTTTGGATTCATATAAAGAAAGGTGGAAATTCTTTTTTGCCTATTAGTGTTAAAAACCCCCAAAAGGCTGATGAAAATGGTTCTAAAAGGTTTGTAAAACTGCTGGACGTTTTAAAAAAGCAAGTAAAAAGTTACTATTTCAAAAGGCTTCTATTTCTGTCATCTCCTCTGATAAGGCATTCCCCGGTCCACAGGAAGGACAGATTACCTTGTTCCCTGAGTAAAGGTTCCATCGTATCCTTTGCTGCACCTTGCAAAATTTAACTTAGGATTTATGGTTTGTGATTTCCTGTCGGTTCTTCTTGTCTGCTTTCTACTTTGTGATTTCTGATCTAGCTTAAAGCGATTTTCAAAAATCTCCTTTACGCTAGATTTTATAGGCGCCAAAAAAAAAAAAAATCTCATTCGTAACGACGAGGCTCTCTGAATTGTTGATTTTAAATTACGACTTCACCTCTTTAGCATAGGCTGGAATAAGCCATGATACTTACATACAGGACGTAATGTTTGTCGTCAAAGAACCAGATACCATAGTCGTAAACTATTTCCGTACACAGCTCGTCGCGGATCAGTCTCACATCCATCTCCGTGTCGTTCTGTTCTTTTCCGAAAGGATACATTTTATTCCAGAAACAGTCAACTGTGTGAAAAATTGTACGCGAGATTAGTTAAGGGGATAAAATTCTCGGAGCTTGAAGTGGCAAACACTGTGGCTGGAGGATAACTTACATTTAGCATAAAGGGACATATTGCTAACTCCTCTGGGACGGTGTCACCTTACCACGTTTCCTCAGCCACTTAGCAACTTTCCACGAAGAAGAGTTTTATCGTAACGGTCTAATCTTCTGAGAGGAGATGGGTGCCAAAGAACACAACGCAACATTACCTCCGATCAAGACTTGGATCCTTCCCATGTAGTGCTCGGCGCGTTGGCAATAAGGCCTCTTCATCTCCCACCACTAGATCATGAGATGTGGCCTCATGCAATGCGTTATTTAAGCTGTTACATGCTTAGATCATTGAAATATTGTCTTAAAGTCGTAATAACACGCGTTGCTTCCCATTTTTTTGGTTGAGGGCCTTGAACAAAGCTCGATATCGACGGCGAGAAACACGACGAATGGAAAAGATGATGAGAGAAAAGAACTCTCATATCTTACCTGGTTTACTGCAATTTCTTCCTTCGTAGGCTTTAGGAATTGGACAGACACAGAAGAACTGGTGGTTATCATCCACAAAACACTGCCCGTCGTTTTCACATGGATTGGTATTATAGCAAGGATCAACTATCAGATAATAAAGAATCGCAGTGAGATAGTTTAGAAGATTTATACCGCCCATTCTACATTTTTATTTCATCCATCTTCTCAGCGTTTTAAACATAGTATCATAGAGAAGACAGAGAGTATCATAGAGAGAACGGGAAAAGGCATGAAGGTAAGCATGGTGAAAAGGCTAAATAGTTCCTTAACGTCTGTTTCATTATCATCATTTCCGACAGATTACACCACATAACATTCCTTATGTACTGAGGGAAGTTTATTCTGAAATGGTACTCCACTTTCATTAGAGATAAGAGATATAGGGATCATGAAATAATTTTTTCCGTCCAGAAATAGCATCTTTTAATGGAAATAAATGATGTAAAGGGTCTATGGCCATTTGTTCTGCTATCATGAAAGTTAACTTCGTTAGATTGGACGTGTCTCCTTTTTTTGATAACTTCTGTCGCGCTAACAGAAGTTCCGAAAGGGGGTGTGTCCAGAGTATGCCGCCTCATCTGGTATTTTAAACATTACAGTAGGAATACTTGGGCGATTTCGTTCCGGTGTCTTTAAAGTCGTGGGTTAAAAACTAACTATTGCCCATATTTTTGTATTAGAAGTCTATGCAACAAAGTCGGGTGACAAGTGTATGCGTTCTTTATTGATCCACAATGCAAGAAATTGAAAAGAATCTGTCATACCGATGTCGCAGTTTTTCCCAATAAATCCGACTGTACAGTTACAGGTATAGTCATTTAGAAGATCTGTACAGGTCCCGTTGTTTTGGCAAGGGCTGGAGGCGCATTCATTCACATCTGAAAAAATAATCACAACGCAAAATAAAGTCTATGCATTGGATCTTTGACCTATCCTAAAAAATTTATAGCATTATAACATAAGACTATGAACCCATCTAGCTTCTCGTAGGCGTTTACGATATCCCTAAATAGATGTCACTGGTACGGTTTTTAATCTTACTTCTGTCATTTACTTATAGTCTAATGGTGTTTCCATCTGTAACTTTTCATTCGAGACTTAAGCTTAAGGATCAGAGTTCTGTTTGTCGTAGTACAGTTGCCGAAGAACATTTTTAACCTGGTGTATATTGCACATACCGGGAGCCAAAAGTTATTCTTATCGAAAGTATCTACATGTAACTTTGCCAAGTTAGTAAGAATTTTATGGACAAAATTCTCATACTGTTTTCGCAGTCTTTTCCATTGTAACCAGGCACACAGGCACAGTTGTAATCATTTATTTCATCTGTACAGGTTCCTCCATTTTCGCATGGATTAGGGTCACAGTCATCGATATCTGAAAAATATCGTCACAATTTCTTAGTGACTATGATGAAAGAATTGCTAAAATTCGTCATTTGAATCTGAGACATTCTTGCTTTCGTTTACGCCTCATTCTTTGGTTTAAGACGACTTTAAAAAGAGAACCAATCGAGCTTTCTCAGGCACTTGCTTCCGTTTGAAAAATTTTGTTTTTGAAAAAGAGAATCGTCTCACTCATCTTCAGAGAAGGCTCTAATACATTTACTTGGTTGCCAGTCTTAAATTTTTGGATGCGAATGTATTATTAGGAAGGCTTTCAAATATACGTTAAAAAATTTTCTTGTTACACAGGATTATTTATAAAAAAAATATAAGAAATTCCACTAGTGTCAAACCGCCGACTTCTAATGTGCGTCTAGCATCACGCGCAAAATGTGTTTCTCGAATCTTCTATGATGTACAACTGAGCATATTTTAATTCTTCAAACGGCGTAATCAGTCAACTTCTTTCGATATTTGCATAGCCTTTGAAAAAATCACCAATAAGCTACAGCTAAGTGGATTTTTAGGAAATTACATCTGTCATACTTTCTGAACAGTTCTTGCCCCCGTAGCCAGCCATACAGGTACAAGTGTAATCATTTATTCAGGCGACACAAGTAGCACCGTTTTCGCAAGGACAGACCTTATTCGGGTTCTTGTTACTTCTGAACTTCCCGTGAAATAAATTGACTTAATGCAGGTGTATCTGAGTGCGTTTGTTTTCATTGCCTACAACTTTACAGTATACCCGGCGATGTCCCTGGCTATTACGTTTTTATTCGTGGCTAGATCTGCCGATCTTCCAACCAATGAGAGCCATTACTACGGCCTAACAAGGAACACTTCGCAATTTTTGTCGATCGGCCTCCAAAAAGCCTTATTTATTACCGATTTATGATAACCTACTCAATAATCTTTAAGGATTAACTAAATTTCAGATTAATTCACTTACTTGAATAAGTGCAAATGATGTTGAATTCTGCTCTGTCCGGTTCTGCTTTAGTATCGAAGACAACGTTGCGGTAAAATATAAATTTATCATCGTTTGAGATATTATGTGCCGTCAGGCATGTCCCAAGAGTAATGTTAAAGTCATAAGTAACTAAACCATCAGAGGCTGAACAGTTTCTGTCATTGAGAGTAAGGTTATTCGCGGCAAAAGCAGCATCAACATCAGTATCAATAAATAATGATTTTTGAACTGCTACCAAGATGTTGGACGCCTGGCAAGTGACAGTAACATTCTCTAAGATAAAAGGAAGTAACAAAACCATTAGAATGAACGTCATCATCTTTGGTAATTGGCGAGGGACGGAGAATCATTTGATATTAAAGGGTCATGATTTCTGCCTTTTTTTCCCTTCGGCCCAATGATTTTGGATCCATTAGCAATTTTGTTTCGATATTTATGATTAATTTTTAACTATATCTTGTTATTAACGATTTTCAAGTACTAGACTGGAAACTTAATGACTCCCGGTCTGACAGGGCCGCCATACTTCAGTTGATGTTTCAGTGATTCCCTTTTAACTCCCCTCCCCTCTTTCCTCAGCGCCACTTTGCTGTAGTTGGGTTCATACAGTCATTTTCAATTGGACATTTCCAAATTCTTTTTGGTCTCTTTTTCAAAACGACTCTTGGTGCCCAACCATTCTTCTGAAAAGGAGTTTAATTTCCATGTGAGTTAAAACTTATCATAATTTTAAAGGATGAGCACCATGATTCGCCTCAAAAAAAGGTTAAAGGTAATTTCGAAAGGGCATATTGAGTGTCAAGATTAATGTTGGATTTCGTTGACTTTGTTATATTACACTCTGTGATCAGTGTTGAGAACGCGCACCACATGCATTTTTTCGGTCAATCAGAAGCAAAATTACAATCACTCGTTTGATCACTGGCGCTTCAGGCTGTTTCCGTTTCTATTTTATCGCCCCCCCGTTATGTAAAATACATTATGATCGAGATCATCATGTTTTGCAACATACCTGGAAAAGCGTATATCTCTACTCTTAGGCATATGTCGTTGGAAACTGGCTTAAACCGCAGATGTGTCGCAGTTACGGATGTGTTCAGAGTATGAAATGTAGTGACGTCACCACCAGCTGAGGAGGCGTAAAAGATCTGGAGAGATATCCAAAGTTTTAATATTTCAAAATTCATTAAAAAAAAACAGGATTAAGGGAAAGTCAAGCTAATGCTTATCTTCTAAGTCTTTTGCTTAAATGGAAACCCTTTCAGTACCGAATACTCATTAGTAACAATCTATTCTAAATATACGCCCAATAGAAGGACGCACGAGAATTCAAGTTTGTAGACTTCTAAGACAAAGGTAAATAATACCAACAATATCTTCGAGGCTTTCAAAAATTGCAATGAAAATGGTCAGGGACGTTAAGCAGTTCAGGACGGCAACACCAATTATTTAATTGTTTATTCGATTATTCACCTGCCCTAAGTCAACATCGGTAAAGTTTGTTCCGTTTGTTGAAGACTGGAGGGTAAAGTTTGTAGACTCTGAAGCGCCAGGTTTTCCTTGAACCTCGACGCCGCATATTACGTGACTTTGTGCCAGGTATATCGTAAGATATGGATTAGGATCACTGCCATTCGGACACCAGGCACCAGTTCCAGCCAGGCGACCATCTGAGGCTGGAAAACTAGCGAGGCTGGAGCTTGCAGACATGTTACCATTAGGAATCACTTTCAGTTCATCACGAACACCAACGGGAGTGTCAAAACACGCACCTGAACGATTTCAATCAAATAGATGCACTCAATTTTTCGAGAATTTGACCTGGACAAATGTGAAATACGTGCTTACGTTACAAGACAGCAGAAATAACCTATCATACTTTGCGAACAGTTCTTGCCATAGTAGCCAGCCATACAGGTACAGGTATAGTCATTTATTGCACCAGTACAAGCTGCATCGTTGTAGCAGGGATTAGGATAACAATGATCGATATCTGAAAAATAAAAAATAATGGTGCACAGCCAAAATTTGTTTAAAAGGCATTGCAATGAAACATAGGAAATGCAGCTATACCAAGATTGGAATTCAAGAGATTTACTTAACATGTTACTACTGCTCTTTACGCTTTAGTCAGCAAAAACTCTATTGAGAAACCACCTTACTTGTGCAGTTTGTACCACTAAAGCCAGCGGCACAGGCACAGCTATAGGTATCTCCATTCAATGAACAGGTTCCGCCGTTCTGGCAAGGGTTAGGATCACAATAACCTGTAAAAAATGCAACGATGAACAACTGTAAATGATAATGTTGAGTAGCTAATTTTTTTAAAATTCGTTGAGCTGGCCACAATTCTAGACTTTCGTGGATCAGTAATGAGCGTAAGAAATTACGGAATATATAGAGAATGATGCCTTTTATTTGTATGACATCATTTGACATTTTTGTTAGATAACGCCGAATAGGATGCTGATAACATTGAAAGTCGAAAATCTGCGTTGTTAAGGCTGTGAATTAAAAGGAAGGGAGGGGAAAATCATCCATTTTCCGTTTATGGATCAACCCAACACATATTATTCGGACTCTACTTTTGTTGTAGCCTATCATTTCTACGTTAACAGATAGCAGAAACAATCTATCATACTTTGGGAACAGTTCTTGCCATAGTAGCCAGCCACACAGGTACAGTTATAGTCATGTACTGCACCAGTACAAGTTGAACTATTTTGGCAAGGATTAGGATAACAATGATCGATATCTGAAAAATAAAAAATAATGTTGCACAACTGAGATTTGATTAAAAGGCATTGCAAAGAAATGTAGGAAATGCAGCTATACATGGATAGGAATTCAGGAGATTTATATAAGATGTTATTACTGCCTTTTACGCTTTAGTCAGCTACAACTCTATTCAGAAACCGCCTTACTTGTGCAATTTTTACCACTGAAGCCAGCTGCACATGCACAGCTATAAGTATCTCCATCCAGTGAACAGGTTCCGCCGTTCTGGCAAGGGTTAGGATCACAATAACCTGTAAATAATGCAACGATTAACAACTTTAAGTGATAATGCTGAATAGCTAATTTTTCTAGATTCTTTGAGCTGGGCCATAATTCTAGTCTTCCGTGGATCAGTAATGAGCGGAAGAAATTACGAAATATAAAGAGAATGATGTCTTTTATCTAACATTTTTGTTAGATAACGCCGAATAGGATGCTGATAACATTGAAAGTCGAAAAATCTGCGTTGTTAAGGCTGTGAATGAAAAGGGAGGAGCATAAAAATCATCCATTTTCCGTTTATGGATCAACCCAACACATGCTTTTCGGACCGACTCTAGTTTTGTTTTAGCGTATTGCTTCTACTTTAAGAGATAGCAGAAACAATCTATCATATTTTGGGAACAGTTCTTGCCATAGTAGCCAGCCACACAGGTACAGTTATAGTCATTTCCTGCATCAGTACAAGTTGAACCGTTTTGGCAAGGATTAGGATAACAATGATCGATATCTAAAAAATAGAAAAAAATGGTGCACAGCTGAGATTTGTCTAAAAGGCATTGCAAAGAAATGTAGGAAATGCAGCTATACCAGGATCGGAATTCACGAGATTTATGGAAGATGTTATTACTCCCTTTACGCTTTAATCAGCCACAACTCTATTGAGAAACCGCCTTACTTGTGCAGTTTGTGCCACTGAAGCCAGTGGCACATGTGCAGCTATAGGTATCTCCATCCAGTGAACAGGTTCCGCCGTTCTGGCAAGGGTTAGGATCACAATAACCTGTAAATAATGCAACGATTAACAACTTTAAGTGATAATGCTGAATAGCTAATTTTTCTAGATTCTTTAAACTGGGCCATAATTCTAGTCTTCCGTGGATCAGTAATGAGCGGAAGAAATTACGAAATATAAAGAGAATGATGTCTTTTATCTAACATTTTTGTTAGATAACGCCGAATAGGATGCTGATAACATTGAAAGTCGAAAAATCTGCGTTGTTAAGGCTGTGAATGAAAAGGGAGGAGCATAAAAATCATCCATTTTCCGTTTATGGATCAACCCAACACATGCTTTTCGGACCGACTCTAGTTTTGTTTTAGCGTATTGCTTCTACTTTAAGAGATAGCAGAAACAATCTATCATACTTTGGGAACAGTTCTTGCCATAGTAGCCAGCCACACAGGTACAGTTATAGTCATTTCCTGCATCAGTACAAGTTGAACCGTTTTGGCAAGGATTAGGATAACAATGATCGATATCTAAAAAATAGAAAAAAATGGTGCACAGCTGAGATTTGTCTAAAAGGCATTGCAAAGAAATGTAGGAAATGCAGCTATACCAGGATCGGAATTCACGAGATTTATGGAAGATGTTATTACTCCCTTTACGCTTTAATCAGCCACAACTCTATTGAGAAACCGCCTTACTTGTGCAGTTTGTGCCACTGAAGCCAGTGGCACATGTGCAGCTATAGGTATCTCCATCCAGTGAACAGGTTCCGCCGTTCTGGCAAGGGTTAGGATCACAATAACCTGTAAATAATGCAACGATTAACAACTTTAAGTGATAATGCTGAATAGCTAATTTTTCTAGATTCTTTGAGCTGGGCCATAATTCTAGTCTTCCGTGGATCAGTAATGAGCGGAAGAAATTACGAAATATAAAGAGAATGATGTCTTTTATCTAACATTTTTGTTAGATAACGCCGAATAGGATGCTGATAACATTGAAAGTCGAAAAATCTGCGTTGTTAAGGCTGTGAATGAAAAGGGAGGAGCATAAAAATCATCCATTTTCCGTTTATGGATCAACCCAACACATGCTTTTCGGACCGACTCTAGTTTTGTTTTAGCGTATTGCTTCTACTTTAAGAGATAGCAGAAACAATCTATCATACTTTGGGAACAGTTCTTGCCATAGTAGCCAGCCACACAGGTACAGTTATAGTCATTTCCTGCATCAGTACAAGTTGAACCGTTTTGGCAAGGATTAGGATAACAATGATCGATATCTAAAAAATAGAAAAAAATGGTGCACAGCTGAGATTTGTCTAAAAGGCATTGCAAAGAAATGTAGGAAATGCAGCTATACCAGGATCGGAATTCACGAGATTTATGGAAGATGTTATTACTCCCTTTACGCTTTAATCAGCCACAACTCTATTGAGAAACCGCCTTACTTGTGCAGTTTGTGCCACTGAAGCCAGTGGCACATGTGCAGCTATAGGTATCTCCATCCAGTGAACAGGTTCCGCCGTTCTGGCAAGGGTTAGGATCACAATAACCTGTAAATAATGCAACGATTAACAACTTTAAGTGATAATGCGGAATAGCTAATTTTTCTAGATTCTTTGAGCTGGGCCATAATTCTAGTCTTCCGTGGATCAGTAATGAGCGGAAGAAATTACGAAATATAAAGAGAATGATGTCTTTTATCTAACATTTTTGTTAGATAACGCCGAATAGGATGCTGATAACATTGAAAGTCGAAAAATCTGCGTTGTCAAGGCTGTGAATGAAAAGGGAGGAGCATAAAAATCATCCATTTTCCGTTTATGGATCAACCCAACACATGCTTTTCGGACCGACTCTAGTTTTGTTTTAGCGTATTGCTTCTACTTTAAGAGATAGCAGAAACAATCTATCATACTTTGGGAACAGTTCTTGCCATAGTAGCCAGCCACACAGGTACAGTTATAGTCATTTCCTGCATCAGTACAAGTTGAACCGTTTTGGCAAGGATTAGGATAACAATGATCGATATCTAAAAAATAGAAAAAAATGGTGCACAGCTGAGATTTGTCTAAAAGGCATTGCAAAGAAATGTAGGAAATGCAGCTATACCAGGATCGGAATTCACGAGATTTATGGAAGATGTTATTACTCCCTTTACGCTTTAATCAGCCACAACTCTATTGAGAAACCGCCTTACTTGTGCAGTTTGTGCCACTGAAGCCAGTGGCACATGTGCAGCTATAGGTATCTCCATCCAGTGAACAGGTTCCGCCGTTCTGGCAAGGGTTAGGATCACAATAACCTGTAAATAATGCAACGATTAACAACTTTAAGTGATAATGCGGAATAGCTAATTTTTCTAGATTCTTTGAGCTGGGCCATAATTCTAGTCTTCCGTGGATCAGTAATGAGCGGAAGAAATTACGAAATATAAAGAGAATGATGTCTTTTATCTAACATTTTTGTTAGATAACGCCGAATAGGATGCTGATAACATTGAAAGTCGAAAAATCTGCGTTGTTAAGGCTGTGAATGAAAAGGGAGGAGCATAAAAATCATCCATTTTCCGTTTATGGATCAACCCAACACATGCTTTTCGGACCGACTCTAGTTTTGTTTTAGCGTATTGCTTCTACTTTAAGAGATAGCAGAAACAATCTATCATACTTTGGGAACAGTTCTTGCCATAGTAGCCAGCCACACAGGTACAGTTATAGTCATTTCCTGCATCAGTACAAGTTGAACCGTTTTGGCAAGGATTAGGATAACAATGATCGATATCTAAAAAATAGAAAAAAATGGTGCACAGCTGAGATTTGTCTAAAAGGCATTGCAAAGAAATGTAGGAAATGCAGCTATACCAGGATCGGAATTCACGAGATTTATGGAAGATGTTATTACTCCCTTTACGCTTTAATCAGCCACAACTCTATTGAGAAACCGCCTTACTTGTGCAGTTTGTGCCACTGAAGCCAGTGGCACATGTGCAGCTATAGGTATCTCCATCCAGTGAACAGGTTCCGCCGTTCTGGCAAGGGTTAGGATCACAATAACCTGTAAATAATGCAACGATTAACAACTTTAAGGGATAATGTTGAGTAGCTACTTTTTGTAAATTCTTTGAGCTGGGCCATAATTCTAGTCTTCCGTGGATCAGTAATGAGCGTAAGAAATTACAGAATACACAGGGAATGATGCCTTTTATTTGTATGACATCATTTGACATTTTTGTTAGATAACGCCGAATAGGATACTGATAACAGTGAAAGTCAAATATCTGCGTTGTTAAGGCTCTGAATTAAATGGGAGGGGCAGGGAAATGATCCATTTTCCGTTTATGGATCAACCCAACACATATTATTCGGACTCTACTTTTGTTGTAGCCTATCATTTGTTTTAGCGTATTGCTTCTACTTTAAGAGATAGCAGAAACAATCTATTATACTTTGGGAACAGTTCTTGCCATAGTAGCCAGCCGCACAGGTACAGTTATAGTCATTTACTGCATCAGTACAAGTTGAACCGTTTTGGCAAGGATTAGGATAACAATCATTGATATCTGAAAAATAGAAAAAAATGGTGCACAGCTGAGATTTGTTTAAAAGGCATTGCAAAGAAATGTAGGAAATGCAGCTATACCAGGATCGGAATTCAAGAGATTTATGTAAGATGTTATTACTGGCTTTTACGCTTTAGTCAACCACAACTCTATCTAAAAAATAGAAAAAAATGGTGCACAGCTGAGATTTGTCTAAAAGGCATTGCAAAGAAATGTAGGAAATGCAGCTATACCAGGATCGGAATTCACGAGATTTATGGAAGATGTTATTACTCCCTTTACGCTTTAATCAGCCACAACTCTATTGAGAAACCGCCTTACTTGTGCAGTTTGTGCCATTGAAGCCAGTGGCACATGTGCAGCTATAGGTATCTCCATCCAGTGAACAGGTTCCGCCGTTCTGGCAAGGGTTAGGATCACAATAACCTGTAAATAATGCAACGATTAACAACTTTAAGTGATAATGCGGAATAGCTAATTTTTCTAGATTCTTTGAGCTGGGCCATAATTCTAGTCTTCCGTGGATCAGTAATGTGCGGAAGAAATTACGAAATATAAAGAGAATGATGTCTTTTATCTAACATTTTTGTTAGATAACGCCGAATAGGATGCTGATAACATTGAAAGTCGAAAAATCTGCGTTGTTAAGGCTGTGAATGAAAAGGGAGGAGCATAAAAATCATCCATTTTCCGTTTATGGATCAACCCAACACATGCTTTTCGGACCGACTCTAGTTTTGTTTTAGCGTATTGCTTCTACTTTAAGAGATAGCAGAAACAATCTATCATACTTTGGGAACAGTTCTTGCCATAGTAGCCAGCCACACAGGTACAGTTATAGTCATTTCCTGCATCAGTACAAGTTGAACCGTTTTGGCAAGGATTAGGATAACAATGATCGATATCTAAAAAATAGAAAAAAATGGTGCACAGCTGAGATTTGTCTAAAAGGCATTGCAAAGAAATGTAGGAAATGCAGCTATACCAGGATCGGAATTCACGAGATTTATGGAAGATGTTATTACTCCCTTTACGCTTTAATCAGCCACAACTCTATTGAGAAACCGCCTTACTTGTGCAGTTTGTGCCACTGAAGCCAGTGGCACAGGCACAGCTATAGGAATAGTTATCTCCATCCAGTGAACAGGTTCCGCCGTTCTGGCAAGGGTTAGGATCACAATTACCTGTAAATAATGCAACGATAAACAACTGTAAGTGATAATGTTGAGTAGCTATTTTTTTTTTTAATTTGTTGAGCTGGGCCATTATTTTATGTCTCCTGTGGATCAGCAATGAGCGTAAGAAATTACGGAATAGACAGGGAATGATGCCTTTTAGTTTTATGACATTATCTAACATCCTTGTTAGATAACGCCGAATAGTATGCTAATAACAGTGAAAGTCGAAATTATGCGTTAAGGCTGTAAATTAAAAGGGCGGGGCATGGAATTCATCCATTTTTCGTTTGTGGATCCACTTAACAGACCTTATTCGGATTCTTGTTACTTCTAAACTTCCCGTGACATAAATTGACTGAATGGAGATGTATCTGAGTGTTTCATTTTCTACAGTTTTAGAGTATACTGATGTCCCTGTCTATAATTTTTTTTTTCGTGGCTAGATCTGCCGATCTTCCAACTAATGAAACCCTTCACTACCTTTACACGACCAAACAAGGCACACTTTGCATTTTTCGCCGATCGGTCTCAAAAAATTCGCATGTGTTACCGATTTATGATAACCTACTTGTTAATCTATATGGACCAACTAAATAACAGTTTAATTTTACTTACTTGAATAAGTGCAAATGATGTTGAATTCTGCTCTGTCCGGTTCTGCTTTAGTATCGAAGACAACGTTGTGGTAAAATTCTAATTTATCATCGTTTGAGATATTATGTGCCGTCAGGCATGTCCCAAGAGTAATGTTAAAGTCATAAGTAACTAAACCATCAGAGGCTGAACAGTTTCTGTTTTTGAGAGTAAGGTTATTCGCGGCAAAAGCAGCATCAGTATCAATAAATAAGGATTTTTGAATAGCTACCAAGATGTTGGACGCCTGGCAAGTGACAGTAACATTCTCTAAGATAAAAGGAAGTAACAAAACCATTAGAATGAACGTCATCATCTTTGGTAATTGGCGAGGGACGGAGAATCATTTGATATTAAAGGGTCATGATTTCTGCCTTTTTTTCCCTTCGGCCCAATGATTTTGGATCCATTAGCAATTTTGTTTCGATATTTATGATTAATTTTTAACTATATCTTGTTATTAACGATTTTCAAGTACTAGACTGGAAACTTAATGACTCCCGGTCTGACAGGGCCGCCATACTTCAGTTGATGTTTCAGTGATTCCCTTTTAACTCCCCTCCCATCTTTCCTCACTTTGCTGTAGTTGGGTTCATACAGTCATTTTCAATTGGCCATTTCCAAATTCCTTTTGGTCTGCTTTTCAAAACGACTCTTGGTGCCCAACCATTCTTCTGAAAATGAGTTTAATTTACATGTTAGTTAAAACTTATCATAATTTTAAAGGATGAGTACCATGATTCGCCTCAAAAAAAGGTTAAAGGTAATTTCGAAAGGGCATATTGAGTGTCAAGATTAATGTTGGATTTCGTTGACTTTGTTATATTACACTCTGTGATCAGTCTTGAGAACGCGCACCACATGCATTTTTTCGGTCAATCAGAAGCAAAATTACAATCACTCGTTTGATCACTGGCGCTTCAGGCTGTTTTCGTTTCTATTTTATCGCCCACTCGTTATGTAAAATACATTATGATCGAGATCATCATGTTTTGCAACATACCTGGAAAAGCGTATATCTCTACTCTTAGGTATATGTCGTTGGAAACTGGCTTAAACCGCAGATGTGTCGCAGTTACGGATGTGTTCAGAGTATGAAATGTAGTGACGTCACCACCAGCTGAGGAGGCGTAAAAGATCTGGAGAGATATCCAAAATGTTAATATTTCAAAATTCATAAAAAAGAAACAGGATTAAGGGAAAGTCAAACTAATGCTTCTCTTTAACGTCTTTTACTTAAATGGAAACCCTTTCAGTACCGAATACTCATTAGTAACAATCTATTCTAAATATACGCCCAATAGCAGGACACACGAGAATTCAAGTTTGTAGGCTGCTAAGACAATGGTGACAAAGGTAAATAATACCAACAGTAGCTTCGAGGCTTTCAAAAATAGCAATGAAAAAGATCAGGGACGTTAAGCAGTTCAGGACGGCAACACCAATTATTTAATTGTTTATTCGATTATTTACCTGCCCTAAGTCAACATCGGTAAAGTTTGTTCCGTTTGTTGAAGACTGGAGCGTAAAGTTTGTAGACTCTGAAGTGCCAGATTTTCCTTGCACCTCAACGCCGCATATTACGTGACTTTGTGCCAGGTATATCGTAAGATATGGATTAGGGTCACTGCCATTCGGACACCAGGCACCAGTTCCAGCCAGGCGACCATCTGAGGCTGGAAAACTAGCGAGGCTGGAGCTTGCAGACATGTTACCATTAGGAATCACTTTCAGTTCATCACGAACACCAACGGGAGTGTCATAACACGAACCTGAACGATTGCAATCAAATAGATGCACTCAATTTTTCGAGAATTTGACCTGGACAAATGTGAAATACGTGCTTACGTTACAAGACAGCAGAAATAACCTATCATACTTTGCGAACAGTTCTTGCCATAGTAGCCAGCCATACAGGTACAAGTATAGTCATTTACTGCATCAGTACAGGCTGCACCATTTTGGCAAGGATTAGGATAACAATCTTCGATATCTGAAAAATAAAAAATTATGGTGCACAGCTAAGATTTGTTTAAAAGTAATTGCAACGAAAAGCAGGAAACGCAGTTATACTAGGATCGAATTCAAGAGATTTATGTAAGATATTATTACTGTCTTTTACGCTTTAATCAGCCACAACTCTATTGAGAAACTGCCTTACTTGTTGTGCAGTTTGTACCATTGTAGCCAGTGGCGCAGGCACAGGTATAGGTATAGTTATCTCCATTCAGTGAACAGGCCCCGCCGTTCTGGCAAGGGTTAAAATCACAAATATCTGTAAAAAATTGCAACGATTAAACAACTGCAGTCATAAGATTGAGTGATCAAATTATTTTGTTTAAGTTTTCAACTCATCAATAATGCCAATGGCAGTTTAAAAATACGCCCTTGAACGATTGCAATAAAAAAACGCGCTTAATTATTTTGAGAATTTGACATGGACAAATGTCAAATACACATGCGCAAGTTAGCAGTTAAATATACCTCCCGGTAATGTTAAAGCCATGGAATATGAAGTCAAAGTTTAACAATTATTCGCCGAGGACGAAGTGAACATTGTTGAATAATTCCCGAGACGAAGTCGAAGAGATTATTCAACAATCTTCACTTAGCCTTAAGGTAGAATCATTTTTAGTATAAATGCAAAGATGCTTTCGAATTCTTTTTTGATCAAATTCTTTGATCAAATTTTTGCGACTGCTAATAGATGCAGTGTGGCCTAGTGGTTAGAGTGTCGGACTCGTAATCCGCCGCTCCCGGGTTTGAGTCCCACCTTGACCACTGGATTTGTTTCACGGTAGCCCCGAGTTCAGATCCTTGGCCACGCTTGTAAATAGCCGACTGGTTTGCCTCCGGTCAGTTGGGGTTCTGAATGATGTTCTTAATGATGTTATTTTCAATTTAGACCATTTGTTTCATTTGTTTGCAAGGACCACAATGGAAACTACTGGTTCACCAGTAATTATGTAATCCTATAAAAAAATTTTTTTTGTTTTTTTTTTTATTTAGATACCAACGCCCCCCTCATTATAGTCATTTACTCCATCAGTACATGTAGAAGTTTCACCGTTTTCCCAAGGATTAGGATAAGAATCTTCGATATCTGAAAATTTCACAATTATTCGCCGAAGGCGAAGTGAATATTGTTGGATAATTCGCGACACGAAGTCGAAGGGACTATTCAACAATCTTCACTTAGCATTAGGGAATATTATTTTTTAGGGGAATTGTGGGTTGTGTGTGCTTTTAAAGGCGGAAAAAGGAGCTACGTGATTGGTGGGAACATGGCAACGATAAAAACACGAATAAATTAGTGGACTGAAAAGCGTTCGTTGATACCTGTGGGATTTAAGTAAGTGATAATGTTGAGTAGCTAATTTTTGTAAATTCGTTGAGCTGGGTCATAATTCTAGTCTTCCGTGGATCAGTAATGAGCGTAAGAAATTACGGAATACACAGGGAATGATGCCTTTTATCGTTATGACATCATTTGACACTTTTGTTAGATAACGTCGAATAGTATGTTGATAACAGTGAAAGTCGAAACTCTGGGTTGTTAAGGGTGTAAATTAAAAGGGAGGGGCATGAAAATCATCCATTTTCCGTTTGTGGATCCACCTAACACATGCTATTCGGACTCTAGTTTTGTTTTAGTCTATCGTTTCTACGTTAGGAGATAACAGAAACAATCTATCATACTTTGGGAACAGTTCTTGCCATAGTGGCCAGCCACACAGGTACAGTTATAGTCATTTTCTGCATCAGTACAAGTTGAACCGTTTTGGCAAGGATTAGGGTCACAATCATCGATATCTGAAAAATGAAAAATGACGATGCACAGCTAAGATTTGTTTTAAAGGCATTGCAAAGAAATGCAGGTAATGCAGCTATAGCAGGATCGAATTCAAAAGACTTATGAAAGATATTATTGCTGCCTTTTACGCTTTAGTCAACCACAACTCTATCGAGAAAACGCCTTACTTGTTGTGCAGTTTGTACCATTGTAGCCAGTGGCACAGGCACAGGTATAGGTATAGTTATCTCCATCCAGTGAACAGTTTCCGCCGTTCTGGCAAGGGTTAGGATTACAGTCACCTGTAAAAGGTCGCAACGATTTAGCAACTGCATGCGATAAGATCGAGTAATGAAATTATTTTGTTTAAACTTTCAGTTCATCATAAACGCCAACGGGAATGTCAAAACACGCACCTGAAAGATTGTAAACAAAACAAACGCACCTAATATTTCGAGAATTGGACATGGATTAATGTCAATTACACATGCATAAATTATCAGTTAAATATACCTTCCAGAATTGTTAAAGCCATAGAATATTATTTAAACATTTTAGAATCATTCGCCGAAGGCGAAGTATTTAATAATATTGACAGAGTACGTAATCTACAGAGTACGTAATCGTATTCTGTAGAACTAACTTGACCAATAATCTACAACTAAGAGGAATTTGTTGGAAATTATCTGTCATACTTTCTGAACAGTTCTTGCCATCGTAGCCAGCCATACAGGTACAAGTATAGTCATTTACTCCGTCGACACAAATAGCACCGTTTTCGCAAGGATTTAGGTCACAGTCGTTTACTTCTGAAACTGGATGGAAGCAATACGTTCATGACTATTATTTCAAAACCGATATGACCAATAGATGGACGCACACGCCTGATCGAAGTTTTTAGGCTGCGCTGTGCCAAAAAACGTCGGTTTTACGGCTGTGCCAAAAAACGTCGGTTTTACGGTTTTGTTGCTCATTGCGTTTTGCGGACTTTCCGTTTTCAGCATTTGGTTTTCGGTTTTGTGCTTTTTCGGTTTTTCATATTGGGGTTCCAGTTTCTCTTCGATCTGAGCAGCAGTTATACGCCTCTGCTGATCTCGAATAGCTGCAAAACCAATATTGCTCCATTTACAACCACAGTCAGATCGAGTAGGATTTTGACAACTGAGATGTGCAAATTTATCGGTTTAGACGGTTTTGCATGCGGTTTTCGGTTTTAATCGAATTTTTTCGGTTTCTTATAGACAGCAATGCCCCCCTCATTATAGTGATTTACTGCATCAGTACATGTACAAGTTGCACCGTTTTCCCAAGGATTAGGATAACAATTAACAAATGGTAAACACCACAGCGTACACTATTGAGTTATGGATGCACGCGGGAGGTTGCTAAGCACGAAAGAAGCGTAAGAGTCGCTCGAGGCGATAGCCGAGAGCGACTCTAGCTTCTTGAGTGCTTAGTAAACCTCCCAAGTGCATCCATAAGTCAATAGTGTACGCTGTGGTGTTTACCACTTGTTTTATAACATAACATTGATACATTGTAGCTAAAGAGTTCCCTTTTATTTAACAAATCTTACGCGACCACAAAAAACAAGCGCTCGCGCGGAAAAATAGTCTTTGCATTTGCTCACGTCAGCAGCGTACACCCATGGGCAAATGGGGGACGCTAAATTGACCAATCAGAGCGCGCGCTTTACTTTGGTTATGTTATAATCTTCGATATCTGAAAATTTCACAATTATTCGCCGAAGGCGAAGTGAATATTGTTGGATAATTCCCGAGACGAAGTCGAATGGACTATTCAACAATCTTCACTTAGCATTAGGGAATATTATTTTTTAGTAAAATTGCTAAGATTCTTTCGAATTCTGTTGTTAATTCGTTTTGTGAATTGACAATTGTAAACGCTGCCACAATTGTTTGGATTACTTGTATTGGAATATGCAGAAAGTTTCCATTAATAAAATTAGCCTAGCCTAAAAACTGAGCTCCACTGAGTTTATTTTTCAGCCCTTAACTTTATCAGAACTCTTTTTCGAGCTATAGTTTGTGAAATTATAAAGTGAGAACCTAAATTACAATGCTGTTAGTACGGATAGTCAGATCTTGTTCGCGCCAAGGAAATTTCCCCAAAAATCTAGTTACTTTGAAAGCTACAATAATCAGCATCGCACAGGGCCAGTCGTTTAAAACAGATTTCGAAGTGGAAAACGCACCATAACGCACGACTCACGACAAACTAAAATTACTGCGCGATACAATGTTAACACCACCATTCATGACAGCGCTCATTATTGTATGTGACAATGCTATCTTGTGATCATTTTGTTTCAACACCAATTTCTCTTAATCATTTATATTTCGCTATTGGCAAGGTTTAAAATGCTTTAATTGGATACTTATTCCTTTCTACCATTTTACAAGGAACTCATTCATATTCTTAATTAATGAAGCAAGTGATGAATGGCGTATTTTCAGATATAACAAAAGCAGTGGGAATACAAATTCATAACAATGCAGAAAATGCCAATAAATTTTCTAGAACTCTTTATCATACAATGAATTGAGTATTTGTTTATCTTCTTTTCTCGTTTCTATTCCGATAATGGCTTAATTGAGTCGCCAAAGTATTGCATAACCTTGTCTTTAATATTTTAAAATTATTTCTCTGTCTTTCTGGTTGCAATTGTTTTTATTCACCACTTTCATGAAGTTGCTATTATATTCCACTGTCTGCTGTGTTATACAGTTTTCCCTTCTGTTTTTGCAGAAATTGGACATCAATCAATGATTTTTCCATGTCGAAACGTACTTTCAAGCCGGCAGCTTAGGTCACTGATTGTTACCTGCTTCCCTAATAGGTCCTAAGCAGTTGTTTTGTGAAAATATGTTATGCAAACAAGCGGTAGTCGACGCCGACGGGAAGTTATTGGAATGACGGGAAGTTGAGATCAGAAACGAAATAATGAAATATGTCTTTATGTGATTGAATAGCTGCCTAGTTTCTGTACGTAAGTTTCACTTATTCTCGCCAATGATGAATTATTAATCCTATTAGAGAAAACATCAGCTTCACCTCTTTGCTCATTGGTTTTTTTTTTTGAAAAGAAAAATACTGAAAATTAATTTTGATCAGTTTTACTATCAAAAGAGCATTATTTGAAACCTTCGAAACGAGCAAGCCTTTTCCCTATGCTGTTATGAATCGTCTGCTTAAAAAACTGACAGTGAATGATTACCTATTTCCCCGAGCAACATGACTTTCAGTATTCATCCCTTAGCAAGAAATGTTGCTTAGGGTTATTCATCGCGTGGTCGCACGAAACAAAGAATTTGACCGGAAAAAAACAATTGAAAAAAGAATCATTTGCAGTCACTAAAGTGTATCTTGCCTTTGGCACATTTTTTTTTTTCTCAGAGGATTAGTTTTGAGTTGTTTAGTTTCACGTTTTCCAGAATGGCAGATGTTGTATCCCGTGGATTTATTTCCGTGTTTTAACAAACTTGTCGCCGAGCAACCTCGGTATCATGTTGTGTTCCTTAAAGAAACATTTCAAATAGCATGCTCATTTGAAATGGCTTGAAACCGTTCTAAACACTCAGATTTGGAAAATTTTCTTGTTACACAGGATTATTTATAAAAAAAATATAAGAAATTCTACGAATGTCAAACCACAGACTTCTAATATGCGTCTAGCATCACGCGCAAAATGTGTTTCTCGAATCTTCTATGATGTACAACTGAGCATATCTTAATTCTTCAAACGGTGTAATCGGTCAACTTCTTTCGATATTTGCAGAGCCTTTGAAAAAATCACCAATAAGCTACAGCTAAGTGGATTTTTAGGAAATTATATCTGTCATACTTTCTGAACAGTTCTTGCCCCCGTAGCCAGCCATACAGGTACAAGTGTAGTCATTTATTCCGGCGACACAAGTAGCACCGTTTTCGCAAGGACAGACCTTATTCGGGTTCTTGTTACTTCTGAACTTCCCGTGAAATAAATTGACTTAATGCAGGTGTATCTGAGTGCGTTTGTTTTCATTGCCTACAGCTTTACAGTATACCCGGCGATGTCCCTGGCTATTACGTTTTTATTCGTGGCTAGATCTGCCGATCTTCCAACCAATGAGAGCCATTACTACGGCCTAACAAGGAACACTTCGCAATTTTTGTCGATCGGCCTCCAAAAAGCCTTATGTATCACCCATTTATGATAACCTACTCAATAATCTTTAAGGATTAACTAAATTTCAGATTAATTTACTTACTTGAATAAGTGCAAATGATGTTGAATTCTGCACTGTCCGTTTCTGCTTTAATAGCGAAGACAACGTTGTGGTAAAATATAAATTTATCATCGTTTGAGATAGTAAGTGCCGTCAGGCATGTCCCAAGAGTAATGTGAAAGTCATAAGTATTTGAACCATTAGTGGCTCGACAGTCGCTGTCATTGAGAGTAAGGTTATTCGCGGGGAAAGCAGCATCAGCAGCAGTAAATAATGATTTTTGAATTGCTACCAAGATGTTGGACGCCTGGCAAGTGATGGCAACATTCTCTAATATAAAAAGGAAGCAACAAAACAATTAGAATGAACGTCATCATCTTTGGCAATTGGCGATGGGGGAGAGGGACGCAGCATCATTTGATTTTGCAGAGTCATGATTTCTGCCTTTTTTCCTTCGGCCCAATAATTCTTGGTCCATTGGCAATTTTGTTTCGATATTCATGATTCATTTTTAAACATATCTCGTAATTCAATATTTTCGATCAATTATGAAACTTGAAAAGTAATGACTCCGTGTGATTGGAGCGCCATATTTTAGTAGATGATCCATGATTCAAGGTCAGGCCCTCTCCTCCCTACCTCCCCTGATCCACTTTGCAGTAGTTGAGTTCATAGAGTTATTTTCCATAGGCCATTTCCAAATGACTTTTGGCCTCTTTTTCAAAACGAGGCCTGGTGCCCAACCATTCTTGTGAAAATGAGTTTAATTTACACGTGAATGAAAACATATCATCACATGAAAGGATGAGCACCAGGACTCGCTTTAAAAAAAGGCTAAAGATAATTTGGAAATAGCATATCGAGTGTCAAGATTAATGTTGACTTTGTTATGTTACACTCTGCGATCAGTCCTGAAAACGCGCACCGCATGCATTTTTCGGCCAATCAGAAGCAAAAATACAATCACTCGCTTGATCACTGGCTTGATCATTCACGCTTCAGCCTGATTCCGTTTCTATTTTGTTGCCCTCTCGTTAGATAAAATACATTATGATCGAGATCATCATGCTTTGAAACATACCTGGAACAGCGTATATCTCTACTCTCAGGCAAGTATCAATGGAAAATAGCTTAAACCGGACATATATCCCAATTACGGATGTGTTCAGAGTATGAAATGTAGTGACGTCACCACCAGCTGAGGAGGCGTAAAAGATCTGGAGAGATATCCAAAAGGTTAATATTTCAAAACTCATAAAAAAGAAAGAAAAACAGGATTAAGGGAAAGTCAAGCTATTGCTTATTTTCTAAGCCTTTTAGTTAAATGGAAACCCTTTTAGTACCGAATACTCATTAGTAACAATCTATTGTGGATATACGCCCAATAGAAGGACGCACAAGAATTCAAGTTTGTAGGCTGTCAAGACAACGGTGACAAAGTTAAATGATACCAACAGTAGCCTCGAGGCTTTCAAAAATTGCTATGAAAATGGTTTGGGACGTTAAGCAGTTAGGACGTCAACACCAGTTATTTAGTTGTTTATTCAGTTATTTACCTCTCTTGAGTCAACATCGGTAAAGTTTGTACCGTTTGTGGAATACTGGAGCGTAAAGTTTGTAGACTCTGAAGCGCCAGGTTTTCCTTGCACCTCGACACCGCATATTACGTAGCTTTGTCCCAGGTATATCGTAAGATATGGATCACTGTCACTGACATTTGGACACCAGGCACCAGTTCCAGCCAGGCGACCACGTGAGGCTGAAAAACCGGCGAGGTTCGAGCTTGCAGACATGCGTCCATCAGGAATCACTTTCAGTTCATCACGAACGCCAACGGGAGTGTCATAACACGCACCTGAACGATTGCAATCAAACAAATACGCTTAATTTTTCGAGAATTTGACATGGACAAATGTGAAATACACCAACGGAAATGATCAGTTGAATGTAACTCCGGGATCGATGAATCTAATGAACACGAAGTCAATATACAGATTTTACCAAGCATAAAATCTGAGCTTCAGTAAGTGTATGTTACAGCCCTAACTTTATCAGAACTCTGGACTAGCTGTTGAAGGGTAGATCAATCTTAAGTTTGTGTAATTATGAAGTGAGAACCTAAATGTTATTGCCGTTAGTAGGAATAATCACATGTTGTTGGCAACAAGGAAACATGTCAATAAACCGATTTACTTTAAAAGTTTCAATGATGTTATGGCAGAGGGAAAGCCGTATGATGGATTAGGCGAAAAACCAAAAGGAGGAATCATTAAAAGAAAAATTCCAGTTTTGTTTTAGTCTATCGTGCCTACGTTAGGAGATAACAGAAATAATCTATCATACTTTGCGAACAGTTCTTAATACCATAGTAGTCATACAGGTACAGTTATAGAGGGGGGCATTGGGGTCTGTGGTTTTGCGGTTTTGGCTATTTTTTAGATCGTTCTTTCGGTTTTTGTGCCAAAAAACGTTGGTTTTACGGTTTTTATGCTCATTGCGTTTTGCGGATTTTCCTTTTTCAGCATTTAGTTTTCGGTTTTCGTCATGTGCTTTTCGGTTTTTCATATTGGGGTTCCAGTTTCTCTTCGATCTGAGCAGCAGTTATACGCCTCTGCTGATCTCGAATAGCTGCAAAACCTATGTTGCTCCACTTGCAACCACAGTTAGAAAGATCAATTAGGATTTTGACAACTGAGATGTGCAAATTTATCGGTTTAGACGGTTTTGCATGCGGTTTTCGGTTTTTAACTAATTTTTTCGGTTTCTAATAGACACCAATGCCCCCCTCATTTTAGTCATTTACTGCATCAGTACATGTACAAGTTGCACCGTTTTCCCAAGGATTAGGATAACAATCTTCGATTTCTGAAAATTTCACAATTATTCGCCGAAGGCGAAGTGAATATTGTTGGATAATTCCCGAGACAAAGTCGAAGGGACTATTCAACAATCTTCACTTAGCATTAGGGAATATTATATTTTAGTAAAATTGCTAAGGTGCTTTGGAATACTGTTGTTAGTTCGTTTTGTAAATTGACAATTGTAAACGCTGCCACAATTGTTTGGATTGCTTGTATTGGAATAAGCAGAAAGTTTCCACTGATAAAATTAGCCTAGCCTACAAGATGAGCTCCTCTGAGTTTATTTTACAGCCCTTAACTTTATCAGAACTCTTTTTCGAGCTATAGTTTGTGAAATTATGAAGTGAGAACCTAAATTACAATGCTGTTAGTACGGATAGTCACATGTTGTTCGCGCCAAGGAAATTTCCCAAAAATCTGATTTACTTTGAAAGCTACAATAATCAGCATCGCACAGGGCCAGTCGTTTAAAACAGATTTCGAAGTGGAAAACGCACCATGACGAAAGACTCACGACAAACTAAGGGCCTGATTACATGAGCCTAGCTGGCCCGGTTAGCCGGGCTGATTTCTTTTGTTTTCACGCTTTGGTGAACACCAAAACAAAAGAAATCAGCCCGGCTAACCGGGCCAGCCCGGCTCATGTAATCAGGCCCTAAAATTACTGCGCGATACAATGTTAACAGCACCATTCGTGACAAAGCTCATTATTGTATATTACAATGCTAACCTGATATCATTTTGTTTCAAAACCAATTTCTCTTAATCATTTATATTTCGCTATTGGCAAGGTTTAAAATGCTTTAATTGGATACATATTCCTTTCTACCATTTTACAAGGAACTCATTCATATTTCTTAATGAAGCAAGTGATGAATGGCGTATTTTCAGATTTAACAAAAGCAGTGCAAATACAAATTGATAACAATGCAGAAAATGCCAATGAATTTTCTAGAACTCTTTATCATACAATGAATTGAGTATTTGTTTATCTTTTTTTCTCTTTTCTATTCCGATAATGGCTTAATTAAGTCGCCAAATTATTGCATAACCTTTCCTTTAATATTTTAAAATTATTTCTGTCTTTCTGGCTGCAATTTTTGTTCATTCATCACTTTCATGAAGTTGCTATTATATTCCACTATCTGCTGTGTTATAGAGTTTTCCCTTCTGCTTTTGCAGAAATTGGACATCAATCGATTATTTTTCCATGTCGAAACGTACTTTCAAGCCGGCAGCTTAGGTCACTGATTGTTACCTGCTTCCCTAATAGGTCCTAAGCAGTTGTTTTGTGAAAATATGTTATGCCAACAAGCGGTAGTCGACGCCGACGGGAAGTTATTGGAATGACGGGAAGTTGAGATCAGGAACGAAATAATGAAATACGTCTTTATGCGATTGAATAAGATGCCTGGTTTCTGTATCTAAGTTTCACTTATTCTTGCCCATAATGAATTATTAATCCTATTAGAGAAACCATCTGCTTCACCTATTCGCTCGTTTCTTTTTTTTTTTTTTTTGAAAAGAAAAATACTGAAAATTAATTTTGATCAGCTTTACTATCAAAATAGCATTATTTGAAACATTCGAAACGAGCAAATCTTTTCCTTATGCTGTTATGAATTGTCTGCTTAAAAAACTGACTGTGAATGATTACCTATTTTCCCGAGCAACATAATTTTCAATATTCATCCCATAGAAAGAAAAGTTGCTTTAGGGTTACTCATTCCGTGGTCGCACGAAACAAAGAATTTCACCCCAAAAAAAACAATTGGAAAAAAGAATTATTTGCAGTCACTTAAGTGTATCTTGCCTTTGGCACATTTTATCCTCTTGGTTTTGAGTTGTTTAGTTTCATGTTTTTCAGAATGGCAGATGTTGTATCCCGTGGATTTGTTTTCGTGTTGTAACAAACATGTCGCCCAGCAACCTCGGTATCATGTTGAGTTCCTTAAAGAAACATTTCAAATAGCATGCTCATTTGAAACGGCTTGAAACCGTTCTTAACACGCAAATTTGGAAAATTTTCTTGTTACACAGGATTATTTATAAGAAAATATGAGAAATTCTATGTGTGTCAAACCGCCGACTTCTAATATGCGCATAATTTCTTTCTCGAATCTTCTTCATGATGATGTACAACTGAGCATATTTTTAATTCTTCAAACGGCGTAATCGATCAACTTCTTTCGATATTTGCATAGCCGTTGAAAAGATTTTTTGGAGTAGACAATACCGAGAAAAATTGAGAAACTTTTTTTTCTACACATAAATATCTATTTATTTTCCTCCTGAAGATATCTCAATGAGATTGACAAGAACCGCAGCTCAAAATCGCAAACTGATTTAATTCTTGAATTTTTTTTACAAGCCATTGCAAATTATATTTCTTGTGCGTATCTATAACGAGAGCACGCTTGAACTATTATCTCCCACTCAGTTTTTGTGGTTAGAATTCAATAGGGAAGCTCAAGAGAACTGTCTCTTAAATCTAACCGATATCACCTGTTTGTGTGCGAAAATAATCAGTTATTCAAACCAACCCCGTCCGTGACCAGCAATAATGTAATTCGAATAAGTGAACCGTCGCTAGAGCTGTCGCAGTTTTGTGAATTATTCTTGAACTGATGGCCTGCATCAAAGACCACTTCAAAGAAAAACAACGAAAAAAATTAAGTTTTCTAACAGTTGGTGGTAAAGGTGTATGCATGAAATACCTTGTTATATTCGGTCGGGCTTCCTTTCAAGCGTTAACACTTTTCTCTCTTGCGTGCAGGAAAATAGGTTTTCAATTCTTGATAACGCTGAACAGAATACAAGCGCCTCGGGTGGAGTACAAACACTACTTTCATGATACTCCTAATGAAAAAACTTTTGCGTCTTTGAATATTTTTACGACTAAGGAGAGGAAACAGAAAACGTTACCTTTGCAAAGATTTAGAGATCCCAAGCACATCAGCGCCAAGAAAAAAATGGCAAACTCAGGGTATCTTGGTTTCTTGGCCATTTCGCGTGTGATGAGCACTCGATGAGGGACTTGCTTTTAGCCGAGAAAATATGGTGTGAGCTTTCTCCTGCAAAGCTACTTCTTGTTCAATTGAAACACGGTGTAATCTTGGGTAAATGAACAAATGAATACAGGAAGTGAGGATATTACAAGCGTATAATGTTGCCTAATTCTCCACCAGCGATAGAATTTTGGGTGACAATGTTTAAGTTTGTGCGCAAAACTTGTGCAATTTTGTTATGACAACTCTGGGTTTGTCACTAAGGTATTATCCTCTCATAGTGATTGGTGAGCATAAAGAACAACGGAAACTTGACCACCTTGGAAAAGCGCGGTTGGAGGTGGGAGTCGCTCGCTACTATTCGCTGTTTTAATCTACCTCATTTGCATTTCCCTCTCTTTAAACTGTTTGTAGATGGTCTAGACGGTTTTTATTTGAGATTACACCGATGATGTTTCGTTGTTCTGTTACCTAGGATGCATAAACATTGGGGAAAACACTTTCCTAGTTCCTTTCGCTCAAATACATCGAAGGGTTCGCGTCATATGTTAAGCTACGGATCACGCTACAGGTTCGTCTTCACAGCTAAAGTGTAGATCAGTATTATACTGTGGATAGAATTTTATAACGGCATGTAAAGAGACATCCTTTGTTTGGTATTCTGCAAATTGTATCCAGTACGGCGAAGTTCCAACAACGAAAGCGCAATTTTGAACGAGAAAAAAAAATATAGAGAGTTTCAGACTATACAAATATAGCCACCGAATAAACGCCAGCCTTGTTTAGAACAAGGTATAATTAATTCGAGGATTGTGCGAAAAAAATGTTAAGTGCAACAAAACTTGGTAATCTACTTCATCCTTTGAAATTTATGTCAAAAGAGCGAGAACTTTGTACGTTGATCTTGTTTTTTGAAAGCACAAAGAATTGTCCTGTAAAATCTCGCGTTAAGTATTTTAGAGTATCCAAGAGAGTGTTTTTGCTGAAAACTTTAAGGCTAGTCTCTGCCCCCACCCAGAATGCTGAGAAAATCTTCTAGGATGTAAAGAAAATATCGGAAGGGAAAGTTCCTAACGTCAAAACCACTCAGAGCAAAACAAAACCACTCAAAGCAAAACAAAACCACTCAAAACCACTCAAAGCAAAACAAAACAAAAATTAGCTTTTAAAAACTGTTATGATAACTTTAGCATTCGACATTAAGCGGCGAGACAGATACCTGTTAGAGTGACTAGAGGTTTTGTAATTTTCCCTGTGTTTTATGTAAGTCAATAGTTGGCAATATCAACTTGTAACGGACCTGCTTATTCGACAGGTAAATGCAGATGATATCCCAGCCAGATTTCATTGTGGTTTATCCAATACAACATTATGACTGCGACGAAGAAAATTGCAAAACTAAAAACCGTTTTCTTCCAAAGAACAGAGGATATTCATACAAACTACGTCACCGTTTAAACGGAAAGACTCTTTTTTAAGAGAAAAACTTATCAACCTATATAATCCTCGATCTCAGTCTTGTTGGCACTGGTTCAGGTTTCATGTGACAAAAGAGGTCTCTTTCTCGTCTTAAGACTTTGCTTAACCTGCACAGCTGCTGTAGAAACTATATTACTGAGTTCTTTCCACTCCCACGCCCATCTCATTTCACGACAAATAAACGTTGTGTCCCTTAAAGATTCAAATATCGAGACCTTCTTTCATTCATTTGAAACACTTATTAAAAGTAAGGAAAGGTGAAAAACAGTGTAGCCGTAGTTTAAAATGAGTCACAAGCCTGTGATGCTCATTTTTTTTGCCGTACTGCCCTTTTCTCAAATCGTTATCGAGGTGAGAATTTTCGAAATAAAGCTGAGATTTTTAGGACAGGACTACAAGAAAAAAACATAATCAAAAGCATAAAGGACGAGAAAGTATCAGCAAGGAAATAATTCTGCAAGAGGAAACAGAAATTTAGGCATTATTAAAGTGTAAAATAAGTCTACTGAAGCTAAATCTCTCTTAACAATCGTTGTAAATCTGTGTGAAGGAAGAAGAAAGAGAGAAAAAAAAAAGGTTTAACTCGACAAGTTTAGTTTATCTCAAGTACACTCGTGTTTGTATTGGACTGTTCATATTATGTTAAAAAATCCTTCTCTGCATCGATAATACCGACTTCTTCCTGCTGCCTGTTCCCTCATCCGAAAATAATTTCCACCATACTTTTAATCTTTCTAGGCATCATCTGATACATCTATCCCTAGCGTGAAAGCCATTGACAATCGCTACAGAGAAAGAGTCTCTGATGACGTAAGTAGAATTCTATATATGTTTTTTGTCATAAGCGTGTGTTGTCAATATTCGATGTGTTAGGGTTGACTCACGTTTTTAAAATTCAAACAAAAGGAATAACGGTTGGAATTAATTTTGTATCATTTTCTAAGTACAAATAGTCCTTAAGAAAAAATCCAGTTTGCAACATTTATAGAGAAATTGTTCGTCGTTTCCAATACGCAAAAACATTGCGTAAGTTTTTATTATCATTATTTTTTTTCTAAAGTGCAGATACGGTTATTGGAAACCTGGCTCTACGCCTAATAGCAATTTTAAAAGACCAACAACTAAACCGAGTAATTAGAAAAGCTGGCTTTTTGCTTAAGGGCACTTTAGAAAAAGCTGGGAAAGTACTGTGAATCGCACAGACATTTTTGACTCGTGAATAAATTTCTTTAAAACTAAGAAAGACACAAAATAGATATTCGCTTCACTAAACTTGTAGAGCTGCATGCGACAGAAATTGTCACCGAAAGAAGATGCTAAAGTTCAAGCTTCTTTGTCCCTGTGATGACCTAACGTACACACGGTGCGCTTTTTAAACAAAGATCGCCCTCTCCCTAAAATTTGCCTAAGGGCATTTTAGATAATGCGACAGAAATTGTCACCGAAAGAAGATGCTAAAATTCAAGCTTCTTTGTCCCTATGATGACCTAACGTACACACGGTGCACTTTTTAAACAAAGATCGCCCTCTCCCTAAAATTTGCCAAAGGGCACTTTAGAAAAAGCTGGGAAAGTACTGTGAATCGCATAGACATTTTTGACTCGTGAATAAATTTCTTTAAAACGACGAAAGACACAAAATAGTAATTCGCTTCACTAAACTTGTACAGCTGCATGCGACAGAAATTATCACCGAAAGAAGATGCTAAAATTCAAGCTTCTTTGTCCCTGTGATGACCTAACGTACACACGGTGCGCTTTTTAAACAAAGATCGCCCTCCCCCTAAAATTCAAGCTTCTTTGTCCCTGTGATGACCTAACGTACACACGGTGAGCTTTTTAAACAAAGATCCGCCCCCTCCCCCTCCCCCCTCCCCACTCCCCTCTCCCCACTCCTTCTTCATTGTTTTTCCCTGTAGTTGATCCCTGGACCTGTTTTCGTGGGTGGATTGCGCGCCTTCATTTAGTTTTCTTCCTCCTTCAAATTCACGCTCAAATTTTGAATGTGCCGCTGCAGCCGTAATCGGCATTTATAAACTTCTCCATTTTTAGGTTTTCAAGCTATATATGACGAATGTTCTATTGAGGTTATCTTTTCGCTATATCCTCTTCTTTAAAACGCCAAAGGTTTCTGCATCTAAAGTGGGTTATTCTAATCCCCTCCTCCATTTTTACAGAAACTATTCAGTTCAAAGCGCAAGCGCTGTCTAATATCCTGGTATTCTACGCAATACTCTTTGTCATAATTGCTTTTTTTTTCTAATTCCTCTGAAAATTCTTGTCTGTTTAACTCTGCTTTTTCAGATTGTCTACCATTTCGACTTATTTTGGAGCTGGATCAAAAGTTTTTTCGTGGAGAGCTGGATATTAGCTGCGATCTTTTGCATGTTGTATTGTAACTAAAAGATGGACCGCGTTGTCAATTTCTTGAATTAAAAATTTATCAAATAATGAATACAGGGGGTAAGGGGTAAGTTTTTAAAGAATTTGTGGTGCTGCGTCGGTGGGAGTAACAAGGCAATTTTGGTTTTATCAACTGAGTTGATGTAGTAAATTGGCCACCGTAAAGTATTTCAAAGCTGACATTTCGAGCTTTAGCAACTCAGTTGATGAAACCAAAATTATAGAATAATGTACTCGTCTGCTTTAAGTGAAGTCAATTGAGTTTGGATTGTAAGATTTCTAAATGCTTCATCTTTTTAAGAAGCATTTTTTTCACATCTTACCCTTGTGGGCGGGTTTTGGGAGGCCCGAGTTCTAGCAAGACCACCTTGAAGTCTGTTTAAAGATGTAGTCGAAACAATTCAAGTCGGCTTGCATGATCGGCAAGCAAAAATGAAACAACCGTTAATAGCATCTTCACAGCATGATATAGATTTTAAAATTAGCCGGTAGTGTTTTAAAAACAACGAACTACTTTTCTGCAAAGTATTGAGCTAATGATCGTCATTGTAAGTATAAATCAACTGCATTGTGCGCGCCAGAACCATTTCGTAGACAAGAGATCATAAATGCTATTGCCTCAGCTTTGTTTGCCTGAGAGCAACAGACTTAACCAGGTTCTGAATGCCACAAACGCTACTGTGATCCTTTTTAAATGAGATGAAAAGAAAAAAGAAGACTGCAATATTTCTTACGCCTGAACTCGTCCGGGTTGGGTTTAAAGTTTCCGGTCGAGCTTTTCAATTACGTTTAGTTACTTTTTATCAAAAGTCTCTAAGTCTTTAAATTTATGAAAAACTCAAGTTGAAATTGCAATGTTTGTCAGAAAACTGTACCGTTATAGAAAGTAAGCTGTTAGAAGAGCCTAAAAAAAAAACAGAAAAAAAAAAAAACTGATAAAATCTTTGCTTGACTTTTGAAAATTTCGTCCCTTTGATCCGTTAACTTTAACTTTTGGTTTTGGTCTAAAGAGCCGTAGTTTTGTTTTATTTTGTGACGTTTCTGTCTGAGTTGGTGTCACATAAATCACTTTCATCTGAATGTAGAGTTCCTCGTTGAAGCCTTTCTTTGCATTTAGCGACTGTTTAAACTCATGGTCAGTTTCTAAGCAGTGTACCACGTTCACCTTCTTTTATGGCAAATATAGTTGGAATCTGTATTTGCTCAATCGCGAATATTTAAAAAGACCTTCTCTTAGTCAGTTTAAACAATAAAAAGAACGGGAAGTTTTAAGTTTACACTCAGTTACTTGTATTCAAATGGGCCATACGCCAAAAATGTTGATTTCCTCACCGTTCTGGCTTACTTTGCAATTGCCAGAGTCGTAGTTTTGTTTTGTTACTGTTTGAGTTGGTGTCACATAAATCACATTTATCCGAATGTAGAGTTCCTCGTTGAAGCCTTTCTTTGCATTTAGCGGCTGTTTAAACTCGTGGTCAGTTTCTTAGCAATATACCACATTCACCCTCGTTTATGGCAAATATAGTTCGAGTATATGTTTGCTCAGTCCTGAATAAAAGACCTTCTCTTAGTCAGTTGAAACAAGAAAAAGAACGGAAGGTTTTACGTTTGCCCGCAGTTACTTGTATTGAAATGGGCCATACGCCAAAGATGTTCATTTTCCTTGTCGTTCTGGCTTACTTTGCAATCGCCATCGAGGTAAGAATTTTGGATCTACCGAAGACAATGACGTCCTTTTTTTCTGATAAAAATATTGTCCGAGTTGATCGCTTATATTCAGTTAATAACGTACTTACATAATGCTTTGTTAAGATAAATAACTCACTCAGTCTCTTTCGAGATGTTGTACGATTGAGCAACAAATCGGACGTTTTTTTTTGAGCGATCAAATGTAGTTTATAGAAGCAGTCGGCTTGCTTTCAACATATTGTTTCGTGGAACATTGAACATCAAGCAGATTTGGTGTTTGTTCAAATAAACTATTCCGTTATAACAATATACCGCAGAAGTTACAGGGGGTGTGCTGAAAATACCCACTGCGGTGGAAAGAAGAGAGAGAGGGAAAATCTTTCCAGCATCTGGCTCGACTTGACAAAAGCTGTTTGATTCTAATCTGGAGCTTCCTTGTTTGCAACAAGTTGAAAAGGTTCACAACAATTCCAAAGTCTTTCAGGTATCCCTTTGGTAATTTAACATGAAAATAAAGATCAAGAGAAAGAAAAAACTTAGCGTCTATCAAAAAATCCCAACATTATGACATAAGCAAAATGTGATTTTATCTCGAGACCCGAAATGTATATAGTTAAGTATTTAGGTGTGCCTTTGCAAGGGGCAAGGAGCGTTGTCAATCTTAAGCCAATCAAATGAGGTCAGATCAAATAACAGCGAGGTTATAGGCAAGGTCAGTTTCTCTCCTGGTCCTTCTCGCCTTCATTCCCATCGTGTTAACATCCGAACACAGATTTTCGGTAATATTCCAGCCCCCTTCCCATGCTCCGGCCTTCTCTTCAGGCTTTCGTTGCCTTTTTATAAGTATTTGGCTCTTTGCCGATGCTTAACCCCACCTTTGCTCAAGAGATTGCGCGAGGTTTATTATATCAATGTTCTTGATGTTGGGTGAAATAAAAGCGTGACTATTGTGGCCACATTAGCAGTTACTATTTTTATCTCCCGTCAATCTCGTCAGCAAACTAGCGCGACGTCACGCAGAGCTTCAGTCCCGTTTTAGTAGAGACACGCGGGTTTCGTGATAAATTGCATCTCGTACATGTTTATTTTATTATTAAACCATGCACGTTAGGATCAAGCTCCTTCTCTTCGACAGTGATCTCGTAATCCTTTGCTGGTGTGTTCATTTTTCTCACAAAACTTTTGTTTGTTGTTTGTTTGTTTTTTTAAATTTATTCAGGCAGGGACAACACTCTCCAACGTAAAAGAAACTTACAATCGCTTCAAATATAAAGTCTTTAATGTCGACGTAAGTGAATCCATACTTATTTTATAATTTTGCTTTTTTATCTTCCGTTGTCAATGTATAAGTATAAATGAATATTGATGTATAAATGAATATATGAATATGTTAACATTCTTTTCTTCACAGTTTGTCATTATCGGTGGTTAATTTCTGATTTAAATGTAAATCTTTTTTGTTGTTTTATAGAAAACTTTAATAATTGCTTTAGACAGAGCGAAGTAGCGCTGAATATCGAATCGAAAAACAATTAAAAAGCAGCCAAAAAGGGCAAGGGGAATGAATTAAATACAAAAGTCAGTTTTCGGTGATGTCCACAATCAACGTGAAAAGAGATACAAATCGCTCGCGGGAGAACAAAACATTTCTAACAAGTTCAGTTCAAAGTCTGCTTTCATTTACATGTATCCCTATTAAAAAGGATCGACTTCTACGGCGCGAATTCGGTCCCGTTTGTTATCGCAAGCAATCCGAGAATCGTTTTGGAAATATCTGAGATCTTAACTAATTAGCCATTACAGTTTTGGATTAGAACTCTTTAATCTCCACAACTGACCAACAAGAGATGATTTAAGTATGAGAGCGATCTTCGCAGTGACGAACACT
Organism: Stylophora pistillata; assembly: GCF_964205215.1. NCBI lineage: Eukaryota > Metazoa > Cnidaria > Anthozoa > Scleractinia > Pocilloporidae > Stylophora > Stylophora pistillata. The sequence goes on along the minus strand of NC_142524.1, from coordinate 6,427,639 downwards.
CCTTAAGAAGTAGTGAAAATGAGGCCTGAAATAAATTCAGGTCTGTACGGGCTTCGAACCCGGCGCAGTGCTCTACCAACTGATCTACCAACTGAGCTACCAACTGGGAGTTAGTCATTATGTTGGTTCGTAATAAACCAGTGAGGAGATTAGTCAACGTTTGTGAATAGATGAAAGTCATATATTTGAACTGAATATATGAAAGTCATATATTGGAACTGAATATATGAAAGTCATATATTTGAACTGACTTTCATAGATTCACTTCACAAACGTTAAGAGATGACTTCTCCTTACAATATGAACACAATATTTAGCAGACAAGTGATGAGAGAAAAGAAAAATATCAATTAGGGGATTATCAATGAATCCAATACCAAATTCTCCACATTAACATAATAAGGCGACAAGTAGGGAGAAATACTTAGGCTAATGATATTTTGGAAGTGAAAAGGTTAACAATGCTGTACACTTTTCTACTAATGTATCATTTTAGGCCACCTACTATGGAAATCAAGGTGGCAGAAGATAATGCACATTTAATCCGTTGTCTCCGAAAATTTTGAATGCTATCAGGAGGAATAATTGGATTGTAGTCGCAGCTGCGCCTGGGACATACCAGGAGTCTGTTGGGTGTGGCATGTGTGTTGAGATCACTGGCACAGGAAAGGGGAGCGGGGCGAGCCCCATCAAAGGAAAACGAAAAGCTATGATCGTCGATCGATGCCCCGGATGTAGAAACAGTATGTATTGGTAAGTTTGTTTTTAATTTGCCTGTGTATTGGATAGTCCTCATTTTATTATCCGGTTCATTCACAGGATATTTAGCTACGGATCGGTTGTAAAACTTTTCAACGCAAGTAATAAACTCATTACGAAACTATGTATAAAAGGCAAATGAATAAAGGTGGTAAGTTTCTAAACAAACTGTTGTTGTAACAAGGTAAGTTTGGTTTTATCAGTTGAGTTGATAATGTAAACTGGACACCGTAAGGAGTCTCAAAGCTGACGTTTCGAGCGTTACCCCGCGTCAGAGCGAAAGGCGTCTTGTACCAAATTATAATCGAAGATTGAATGAAAAGTTAAGAAGAACAATTTTCATTTCCTTTTATATTTCAGAGGCGTTAGATTTCGCCGTAGCTGGCGATGGACGGTGGAAAATCCATTATCGGGCAATCGACTGCCCGACCCTCGGAGGAAGGAAGGGAAAAATTCAGTTTCGTTTCCAAGGAAGCAACCCTTATTTCATCAAGCTACAAGTAAGGAATACCAAGTGAGATTCATTCTACAATAGCGTTTCAAATTAGCGTGATAAGACTCATAAGGACGAGTTAGACACGAATTTCAATATTTTGTTCGCAGAAATTCATGTATGGCAATAAAGACTGCATTCTTTTTTTCGTAGGCGATCAGTCTCATTTTAAAATAAACCATTATTTCCGACGTATTTTTAGTATGAAAAGCGTCATTTTCGGTAGATGCTCGATCTTCTTGGATTAGTGAGGACAGCAAGTCTAATGAACGTGAATACATGTTCTTAATCAAATGGGACTTTTCCTGTTGAAACAAAACGAAACGGAACGAAACCTAACGGAACGGAAAGGAACGAAACAGAAAGAAAAGACACGACACGACACAAAACAAAACGAAACGAAAAGAAACGAAGCAAAACGAAGCAAATACGCACGATTCGAAATATCTTGACCTGAGTCCCTTTACTTCAAATAAACAATTCAAAACCACAGAGCGTCAAGTTTTCAAATTTACCCATGTTTTCGGTTTGTCTTCTGCTTAAGAATACCAACGGCTGGGATGGAGATCTTGGTAAATGGGAAGTACCACTGTATGAAGCGTGCCTCCGACAACTTTTACATCGCTACAGGAAAAACTAAAACTCCTCTGACCATACGTTTGACGGCCGTTAATGGTCAGCAAGTGACAACGAGAATTCCTGAGATTAGGAATAACTTCGACTTTACGAGTTGGGTACAGTTCAAGGGCTTCAAGAGCGGACGTGAGTAGACTCCTGACACACAATTGCTAATCGACTGAACTAAGATAATTTACTTAGGCGCCTGACTAGAATGTACTATACAAAGATGAGTCCAAAAAGACCAAGGCATGAGTTGAATTATACGATCTCGGCTTATCGATTTGCTAATGGTTGCCTACAAAAGTTAAATGGCGACAGCACACAAAAAAATTTAACGTCCTCGTGAAGATTTTTCCTAGAACTTTCTGTGCGATTAAGTATTCTCACCCGAAAACCAGTTTGTTGATCATGACACGCTCAGTGACCAAGCTATTGACCTTACAAGATCTTTTTTATCTCAATCATTTATCAATCCATCCATCCGTTCATTTATTTTATTTTTATCATCGTTGAAGTGGCAATGAATTGGTAGGTAATTACTGAAAATGACGATATTGAAGGAGATCATTGAAGTTTGAAATAGATTATCAACATTATTGCTGTCTCTACTACCATTATTATTGTTATAATCATTTGATAGTCACTATAATTGTTGTTTTAATAATCTTGACTATTACCCAATGATCTCATTCTAATGTTATTTTACTCTTTTGCTTGGTCGGCTATAGCTGGGCCAAATGGCATCAAATGTTTTGGTCAAGGAAACAGACACCCCTATCCAGCAGGAGGGATGCGACGTTAGTGTACTTGTTTCCTTTTAAAGGCCGATCGTTCTTACAGTACAACCTGTGGAATGACTTTACTCTTCCTACCTAAACAGTCTGCCAGAGGGTATTTGCCTCTTGAAAGGATTTTCTTTCTTAAAAGTGTCACCAAAGTTTGATAAAATTACGGTCAGGTTTTCGTTTGAGAGATTTTCCTAAATCAGTAGTGAGTGCTTGTAAATTTATTGTTTCAATGTATAACGAGGTCTTATTTTAAAAGAGCAACTAGATTTTTAGCAGTTTACATACAACGAAAAATTCATTGATACTTGAAGTTTCCCGGCCTTATTTTCTTTTATCAGACCATACCAATAACCGATGCAGACTTATCTCACAAACTCAAATCTGTACTGATTTGTTGCATTTAAATTTACAGCTGGAAAATGATGCCAGGGATCGATAATTGCCGGAGTTTGACGGTCAGCTCTTGGTCTTCCTTCGTCTTCTGGATTATCGTCTGCAAACAATAATGTTTAAAATGGATTGTTTGAGCTGTTTCTTTTGTAAACACGAGAGTCGCGAAATAAACTTCACAACTCCACGTGGAATCAAAAAATTGCTTTCGTTTACAACTTGATTCTGAGTCCAAAACGCAGTAACACTTCAGATACTGAACGCAAACTTAGTTAAAGAAAATTTAAAGTATGCTGCACCAACTAAGTGTTTTTTTTTCTACGCATTAAAATAATTTAATTCGTAATTTTGAAAATGTCACTTTATAATGACAAATTTGACTAAATATCAACAATTTGTCTTCCGAAGCCGGTCGTGCACTCATGTCAGTTCGACGAAAAGGCATAATCCCTTCTCACAGCCCTAACGAAATTTCTTGGAATATATTTTGGCTAATGCATCATTTGCTCGAAGTCAAGGCCAATTATATTGACGTAAAGTCAATTCTATCGTTCAACGTTATTGTATTGCGATGAATTGATGCTTCAATTTTCATGTCTAATAGGAAAAATCTAATTGGAAAAGTGCGGAACTCAAGTTTTACGTGTAAGATGACTCGACTACTAATGATCAATAGTCTTGAAATAGTTCTTATTGTTCTGCCACTCCACAGTGTACTTTTACCGGTCAAATCAAGTATCCTAAAATAATATATCTTCCGCCTATTGATGACGTTACACTTCTAGGTTCTATTATTTTAAAGTCAATTCTATTGTTCAACGTTATTGTTTTGCGATGAATTGATGCTTCAATTTTCATGTCTAATAGGAAAGCTGCAGCACTCAAGTTTTACCTGTAAGATGACTCCAATACTAATGATGAATAGTTCTGAAATAGTTCTTATTGTCCTGCCACTCGATCTACAGTGTACTTTTACCGGTCAAATGAAGTATCCTAATATAATATATCTTCCGCTTATTGATGACGTTACACTTCTAGGTTCCATTATTTTAAAGCCTTCGGCCCGGGCCATAAACTTTGTTGTCGGCCATGCATATTTTCCAAGAAAAAGGATCCATATCAGTTTCGTTGTCTCCTGTTGCTACAGTTTCTGCTATGGCCGACTGGGAAACAGCTTTCTATGTCATCCTCAACACTGGTCCAGCGATTCTTGGCAGTTGTGCCAACCTCCTGATAATAATTTCATTCTTTGCGGTTAACACGTCAAGACAACCGACAGAGATCCCTCTTGTAAGTCTGTCGCTGGCAGATTTCCTGGTGTGTTCAGTTTACCAGCCTCTTTTGGTGCTCAGGTTCATAAATCTCAGCATAAGTCCAATTTACATGTCATCCTTTGGCTACGTTGTAATGACCGCTTCAATGACCGGTTTATTGGTTGTGAATTTCGATCGTTTTTCAGCCATTTATTTTCCTTACAAGTATATGACTTGGATGACTGAGAAAAGGACTATTTGGCTCGTGACGGTTTCGTGGGTGATATCTCTCTCCAGTGGCTTGCTAATTGTAAGCAAGTTTTCGGTTGCCTCACGTATCACCCATTCGTACATTAGCCTTATAATCGTTTTGGTTCCTCTCATGTATGGTGTCATCTATAAAGAGGCAAGAAAGCAGGCGCGACGCATCGTCAGTGATTCCCTGCCTTCTTCGCAGAGTAACCTTCCAAATCGACGTAATACGATCGACAAGGCCACCATGATGGTTGGGCTGGTGTTGGTGACAACCTTGGCGTGTTGGATGCCAGTGACTCTGATTCCACTGCTCCAATCAACCTTTAACACTGAGGAAGAATTTGAGAAGGCTTTTTGGTGGTGTCTCACGGTGGCTTGTGCCAACTCCTGCGTCAATCCATTTATCTACGTTTACATGCTCACGAAATTTCGCCGCAGTGTCGGGAAATTAATTCACTTGACCCACGAACGTACCCTTGGCAGGTTACGACCGATTTGCATCGACGAAAGGAGAAGTAACCCACGGTTACATGCTCTGGAACTTGTTCGAGCCCGTACTGCTTGGCAGGTGGTGCAAGAGCTTTGAAACTTAAGCACTTTTTATTTATCAGCTCTGTCCTAATCGTGACTCTTGCCAGGAGGATGAAAACGAAGTTATTCTTCTCAAAGGACAAAGTCCGTTCGGCCAAACCAGCTGAGTCAAGATTCAGAATTATCCTGATAAGTAGAAAGCGATCGAGGAAGAAAAAGGATACCACTTGGCCTATGCCCAGTATTTTCGTATCCCTGAAACTTATTCACAGTTAATTAAAGCCGTTACCGTTCACGGAACCTATGAGGACTAAATTTTTAGTAAGTTCCGAACGTTTTATTGGAAATATCACTAAAAATCGTGAGTTTCCAGCTTAATCTCGATTAGCGCTGAAACGTCGTTTTTCGCGGAAAAAAATTGTAAAGTTGTAAAATTAGTTGATGGTCCTCTATCTATTCAAGTATCGTATGAAATTTTTTTTCTTATAAAAAAACGTGTTTTTAAATTCCTCACCACGCAATACAATACAATACAATACAATACAATACAATACAATACAATACAATACAATACAATGTTCTTTATTTCGAGAGGGTAGATGCATGATTAACCCAGTAAAGAGTTTTCTAACACATGGCCCTCTAATAAACCCACTCAACCCACCCCAGGAGAGGACATCCATCACACAGTAATCTCGTTTGTGGGAAATTAACGTCTCCTACGTAGGGAAATTAACGTCTCCTACGCAGGGAACTGCGAAATGATTTTTGCGAAATTCCGGAATTTTTAGCCATATTTCTGGCAAATAGTGAAAAAGGCACAGACCAAGGGTGCTTTTCATTTATCAGTTCGGGACGATTAGGAAAAAAGTGTTGGGGCTGGTGCATGCGTAATTCGAAATCCCTCTTTAGAATACAACTTGCCTCTCGCACTCTCTTCTGTGTTTTTAATGTCAGGAAGGATGGAAATAATCACGCACCATCTTCTGCATTACTGGATACTAAAAACGTATCCGACTCACGCGACCAGTCTCTCAGAGATGGACTACTCATTGAATTTTTAAATGACATGTCTTCTCCAACAGGACCACGCGTAGAGCAGTAAGTAGTAAAAGGCCTACGCATTCGGTATCGAGACAACGTGTTGCAGCTCGAAATATGAATAAAAACTCTCGACACACAACCGGAGAAAGGAAACGAGAACATTAAATTTTGAAAGGGACAGTGAAACTGGATTGGTTGGTCGACCAAAGTTAAGGAGTGATGAGCGATATCAGCTCTAAAAAAAGAGTCAGTTCACACCCGTTTGGGGTTTTTCCTTATGCTAATTATAAAAAAAAATTCAAAGAGAAATATGACTCGCAAGGCTTACTGAGGTTTTAAAGCGCGCCAAGCTTCGGTCTAAGAGTTTTTAGCATGTATTGTACATGGTGTCAGTAATTTACTCTGGTGAACAAAATAAGCTGCTGTTGCTGAATAGCACTGTTAACTCAGTCGAAGATGTTTTCAAAATTTGTTATCAATGACAGGTGACATTCTTGATGGACGCAAGCGTTGTGCGGTTAATATTTTGTGTTGCTTGCTTCAACAGTTGTAGCGATATTAATAAGCAATACATAAAGGCGGCCTAAATCAAAAGATCTTGTTGATAACGACTCTGTTATCTCGTATTAATGCGACACTGCAAATTTTAAGTTCACTAAGAGAAGAAGCTGGGCAATGAACTTGTTTTCGTTATTTTCGAATAAAACATGGTCAGTAAACATTGAGCGAACAAACGATTCAGAAATGAGCATGTTTCAATTAAATGGCAGGTGTTAGTTTTCCACAACAAATTAAATACAACTATGAATGAAAATTTAATGATTTTTAGTCAATTTAATGGAGTTTATCTTAATTCATTTTATGGCGATGCATGGAGATTATCTTAATGTTTATTTTTTTGGGGAGATTCTGTGCACGAGATTTGTGAAGGATTGGCAAATGTTAATGGTCCATTGAAAGAGTACCGAAATCAACTGCATTAGGAATGATATTGTTGTCCAAAAAGAGAAAAAATGGAGGAGGGAGGAAAATCTATTATTTAATTTTGAAATTTTATGATTCCTCTTTTGATCGATAAAGCAAAGCTTTCGTCACCGTACTCGTAATAGGAACTCTTCCTTATCTCCATTTTTTTCAGCAGACAGCTCTCCTCGATGCTTTACATCAAATGCTTGTAAGGGGACATTTGAGCTTTACGTTTCGACATTTGCTTTCAAGTTGTTGCACTAAGGTAAAACTTTCTTTAGCGCAATGAATTTAACTCACGTCAATTTAGCTAAAAAAAAAGAAGAAAAAATCGATCGAACAAGGTCAAGGCTATTTCACACCGTACTAAGGCTACTTAGAACTCGATATGTAGGTGGAAGGAATACTTTTCCTGCGCCGCCATATCTAAACTATGTAGAGGATAACAACCAGGGCCAACAAAAGATATCTGCCCGGAGGATTTTACCTGTCATTCCTTCAATGTCAGAATACGGAATACAGCATGGTGCCTCAAGTTAATTTACAGAAGGATGTTTTTCACCTATTTCAGGCTCAACTAACCAGATTAAATGGTTCGTCGTTAAGGTTCACAACTTAAAATATTACTTTCTTTAGTCAGATTGACGGAACGATTCCTGATCACTCCCACTTTTCGGAACAACTTCTGAATGTTGCATCGATATTTTGAATAACTTGTATAGGTAGATGAAGGGGTTTATGCAAGAGTTGATGCCGTTCACAGAGAAGGACCACAATTGCAAAATGGCCCGCAAGTAATTCTCGTCGGTTTTCATTTGTACTAGAATGGACGGCAACAGAAGAGCCGGTAGCCAACAACACACCATTGTTGCTAGCACCAGCCCAACTCCTACGGTAGCTTTGTTTAAACGACCTCATCGATTCGGCAAATTTTGCGGCCCTGCTAGTACAGACTGATCCATGATTCTTCGAGCTTGCTCTCTTGCCTCTTTGTAAACGAGGCCGTAAAAGAGGAGAATATACAAGATGATTATGGCGGTTTAAAGATGGATAACTACTTTAACCTTCGCATTGCCACTCAAGTTGACAAAGCCTTTTCCGAGCCCAACGAGCCATGAAACGGAAATTATCAGTGCAGCATTTCTCTCGTTCATCCACGATATGTACTTGGAAGGTAAACATATTGCCACGAAACGTTCAAACGTCACGGCCAGTGTTCCGTTTATGGAAGAGATTAACAAAGCGTAACCAAAAACTGCCTGGGATAGCAAAAATGCTTGGGTTTGGTTCGGCTGATTGAAACGAACAGTCAGTATTGGTTGGTAAACTGCACAAGCCAGAAATTGGCCACTGACAAACTGAGAAGGAATACTCTCATTCCATCCATGACCTGTAAATCACCCTGATACTCAGAGGAGCGTTTATCAAACACCTCATCAGTGGAACAATTCCTTCGAAGTCTGGTAGCAACTCCATAGGGAATGGCCCTGGTGACATGAGCAGAATGTGCACTATTCCGTAGCAAGTACATATGGTTATCCGTGGGTTTAGAGTAGCTATAAGTCTGGATGAAGCCGTTCACCAAATTAAGAGTAAGGTCTAATATCTTGAGTGAATTAGGAGATGAAACTAAAGCAAATTTAATGGTAGGATACAGGGAATTGCTAAAGTTGGTGAATTCATTAAGTTTGGCATGCCCTTGGGTCCAGAGATCAAAAATGTCGTCCCTGTACCTCGCGGTGTTTTGCAATCATCCAGAAAGTGCTTCAATTAGGCTTGTCTGCTGTGTTAGGCAAGTTGGTTACATGGTCAGCGGTTGCTCTCTTCAAACAATTTGTTACGCTATTTCTGCTAACCCGGCACATCCGTCTACGCAGAATTCTGTTAACGCCGTTTTCCTGCTCTCCACAAAAACTCATCCACTGCTTCACAATGAATGAGTTAAAAACGAAGTAGGATCCTCTCTATGAGATGTAAGGATGCAAAAAGGATAAGATGATCCAATTCATATCCTAGTTTTCTCTAATATCTAAGGCTCGACACAACTTACTAGCCAAATGGCTAGTGACAACTTAGATGTTACAACAATTTCAGTTTGTTTAGTAGCCAAACTGGCTAGTGAAAATCAAAAACCACTAGCCAAGACTGAGTTTGTACTAGTCTGTGGCTAGCTGGCTACCATTCTTATCAAGTCCTGATATGATACAATGAAATATATGAAGTTCATATATTTTGAACTGTGGTATTAGATACATATATTGCACGATCGTGCAACATATGTAAGTCCTGATATCATGACCGGCCAAGGGATGAAATTTGACGTCATAATTCAAATCATGATTAAATTTTGACCAAAAGCTTATCGGTTCAGTATCTGCTTTAAAATCAATACTTGCAGGGGTCGTTTAGTTATTCGTTTCAATGATTCGCTTTTCTCTTGAAGAACTGACTTTTCTTAAGATATCAGGCCTCAATGGTTTACCGTTCGAAACGAAAACTGTTGGATTTTCACATGCCAAATAATGAATTGTGTACATTTACCAAACAGCGACGCAAGGGCTGCAAGAGAAGTAAACAAAGTTTTCCTGTCAATGTCAGTCATGAAACTGAATGGGTTCCTCTTAAAATAAATGTTATATATCCACAAATTAAAAAAAAAAAAAAAAAAAAAAAAAACAGATGTGGTCAGCGTTGCAGAATGAGTTCAGAAATCGATCAAATGTTTGTAGTGACGAAAAATTAGACTTGCATGAGAGTAAAATCATTGTCCAGGTGAAGGCAATCTTGAAAAAGAGTGATCCTATTGTAAACAAGGTGACTCGATGTATGGGAAACTTAAGTGGTAAAATACATCCCGACTTTTAAAACTCTTGTGTTGATGGCAGGTTATATTAAGGTAACTGAAACTGTCTTTTTCCTGGACAGTGACTCTTACAACAAGATGAATGTAAACCAGTGTATCTCTTTTTAGCATAACTTAAATACAAGCAGCAACAGCCATTAACAACGAAATCAATTTGAATGTACAATGTATATTATGTCAGCATGATTGCATGGATTTAGCAGCTGCATTAATTGACTCATTTTTTTTCATATTTCTATGTACCGTAAACTCTTAGAGGTTGTCCAATTGTATTTGGATGAGGACTATGTTGCCAAAAAGCATGTAAAATGTAACAATTTTTTTTGAGGGGGTGGGTGGGGGTGTTTTAAACTCGCATCAGAATAGTCTGACTGACTCTGTATTCATTTGCTCTAGTTGCCACAATTTAAATTGTAGAATTGCTATTTGGATCACATTAAAGATTCAGACTCAAGCTCTAAACTGTTTTTTTTTTCTACTACACATGGGGAACTTTGATATCAGCAGTGCTAAATATTCACAGGATATGTGAATTTCAAAAGGTATGAAGCCGGGAAAGCAACCAGCCTGAAAGTGTCCCGGCTTCAATTTTGATTTATTCTTTAAATTTTACCATATGCATGCACTTTCTCCTTTTTAGGAGAACTTACGTCGTCGCTGTCACTTTTTGTTCAACTGCCTACCAAGCTTGAAAGTCACAAACCCCTAAAGCTGGCCCTCTCTCTACTAAAACATACCATTTAATGACTCTGTAGATTTTTATTCCCCGTGACTCTAAAGCTAAATAATGGGTGGTCGCTGAACTGTTGTAAATGAACTCTTTGAGAGCCTGTTTAGAGTATCAACAATGTAAAAAGCAGTGGAATGAACCAACTGCAGCTTCACTGGGCCGAATCTCTGTTTTATCGTACCATGAAATATTTGGCCACGGGGACCAGTAATATGCTCGCAAAATATCGTTTTTTTGGTTCAAAATGTATGGGTCAATTCTAAAATCCTTGATAATTCATTTTGCTTCATCGTTTTCGTTGAAGAAACCAATTTTAGGCTCCAGCTTTGTTGAGCTTCCAACAGATACTTCTGAATGGGAAGTACTATTAATCGACTGAGAAAATAAATAGTTCATAGACGCCAAGTTCAAGTTTGAAATTACCTGTAATTAGCCTTTTCTTTCAGATCTGTTTACTGATAAATATATTTACATGGAGAATAGTGGTGCTTTCCTTCTCTCTTCTTTCGTAGCTTAATTCAATTGGGATCAGACACGAGCTTCACCTTGCAGTAGTATTTGGAAGATTTTTTTCTCGAAACAGCTTGCGAAAATGGAAGCAACAGAACATAGTCTTGGTGCCGGACAATGTTGATTTTTCGCTCATGATGCGAGTTTTAATTTTTGGCGTAAATTGAATCCTTTGAGCAAAAATAGTAAAAATAATTTCTCTAAGCCGTTTGTTTACCAGAGGCTTGACAATAGGTAAAAGTAGTTATTCCAACCTAATGAAGGAGTGCTAGACTAAAATCTTTTGTTGCAAGACAACGTTTTAATTTTTGGCCTGAGACAGAGTTTTAATATTTGGCGTAAATTGAACCCTTTAAGGAAAAATAGTACAAGTAATTTCTCTAAGTCGTTTGTTTGCCAGATGCATGACACCAGGTAAAAGTAGTTATTCCAACCTAATAAAAGGGTTTTAGACTTCAATCTTTTGGTGCTAGACAGCAATCTTTTGTTGCTTTTAGTGTGTAACGGGAAAGTACCTACACATTTGTTTGTTGGATCAAAGAGAGAGATTTGTTACGCCAAGAAGTCATATTTCTACGATAAAAACTTTACATCATGTCATAGATTTAAGGTAAGAATATTAGATTCAATATCAAAAGCTGAGATTCCTGTGCTGTAGTTTTTTTTGTGCATGAAACCGGTTATTGTGTTGGGTAGTGACTCTCACGGCAGCTGTCTTTCAAACGTGGTTTAGTCTAAGGCGCTTTCACCTACAAATTCCGTATTTCACTTTTCTTTAACTTCTTAGTGAGCAAATTATATTCAAGCTTTTTTCGCACAAAAGATGCATCTCCATCGAGCGTTTTTCGATTGAAAATTGAGACTGTCAGCGTTTTAGTCACTCAGAAAAAGAGGCAAGGATCATGAGTCAACATGTGGTGAAATTATTGTTTCTCCCCGAGCTTGAAAGATGAATAGATGAAAAGAAAAAAAAAACCTTGTAGTATCCAACAAGTACATCTGAATACCTTCATAAGTTCTTATAAGGCATGTGTAATGTAGAACGAAAAGGCCAACATTATGACATAAGCTTAATGTGATTTTCTCTCGAGGCCCGTCATTTATAGATTTAAGTATTTAGGTGTGCCTTTGCATGGGGCAAAGAGCGTTGTCAATCGCAGATCTTAAGCCAATCAAATGAGGTTAGTATAGACACGATAAAAAAGGAAATTTCGTTTGTCATTTTTTTCTTTTTAAAATTCAGCTGAGCAAAAGATTCCATAGTGTTCTGAGGGTATACAGTTTTATGCAAACATTTCAACTAAGAGCTCGTTTCCTTTAACGCATTTGCAGAGACTAGTGAAAATCTAAAAATCTCGTGTTTAGCATTGCCTTTCGTTGGAAAAAATGATAATAGACAGATAAGGTAAAAGAAAAAATAAAATAAACGGGAAAATGCAAAGGATACTTGTTTTCTGGTGCTGAATATTAACTAGCCTTCACGAATTATTAATTAGATAGCAAAAAAAAAAAAAGAAAACAGCACTAAGAACACTAGAAAAAAAAAACCACTAACAAAAGAGGAAAAAAATTCACAAAGTAATCGGAGGGTCTCGATTAGGTGATAGCTCTGAATTTCTCTTTTACGTTACCTCCCTGTCCTTTTTTTCAGAAATTATAGTCGAAATGGAGTTTACGGAAGTTCTCTCTTTCATGGCTCTTCTTGTGGGAATTTTTGTGCTAGTATTGAATGGAAACTCTGGTGCCTTAGCTACACAAGGTAAGCAGTGAAGCCATTGTTACAACTTTCAGGGATAACAGCAAACAGAACTTAAGGCAGCAAGGTATTTCTGGCCCAAATGACAGAGATTAATTGCTCAAACATGATCAGTTATTTCTCTAGCAGGTAACGAAGAACCCGCTCAAATTTACTCTGCTGAAACATTTAGCTTTGAAGCCCATAACGCCCATAAGCATCGATCAATTTCATCATAGCTAATTATTTATTTCCTTTTTTGCGTTATAGATTTTTCATGAACAGTTAAACATTATGTACTGACTTTGGATATGATTTTAGCACTTTTTAGGATGTGGAATTTTGGTAAAAAACGCACTGAAAAGTCCGGGATACCCAAGCAACTACCCAAATGATATGGATTGTGAATACTCGGTTCCTATTTCACACGGAGGGCCAATGGGAATATATTTCGACGACTTTGATCTGGAATTCGAATCCTCATGCAGGTTAGATAGGCCTCTATAAGGAATTATTAAAAACTGGATCATTGGATAATGCAATTCAAGACTTTTTATTGGCTCAGCCATTGTGGTATATGAGCCAATATACCATAATCTACAAATGTGGTAAGCGCTCGCGTCAGCTTAAAATTAAAAGGGAGCTAAAATTTAGTAAAAATTTGATGTTGAATTTAATGTTTTTAATAAAACAATTATTCCACTCGCGCTTGTTGGATATGAGACGACTATAGTCAACTCGGGGCTACGCGCCTCGTTGGCTATCTATCATCTCGTATCCAACGAGCGCTCGTGGAATAGTTGTTAATTATTTTTTGCTCTTGCTGTTTTCTAAGTTGCACGCTCGAGGGCTCTATTCGTCTGTCTAATAATTAATGTGAAGTAGATAACTGTGAATTTTTATTGAACAGATGCTCGGCAACAGGAATGCATTTGTTTTATATCAGTAAAGAAGCAATTGAGCTCATTATATAATCCGTGCATGGTTGTGAGTCGCACAACAGTGTTTGGTTGAAACAAAATAAAACAATAATATGAGCCTTCCTTGTTGAGTTTTGAACTACTAGTGAATTTATCCTGATACAATTCATGAATTAAAGTTGATTCGAACTGAGTGCACCCTTATCAACTACCTCGTTACAGAAATCTCAAGCACTTTATTTATTTATATAGAGATTTGTTCTTTCACACAGGGATTTATCTTCCAACAAGATTACCTCTCTATCTGATAAAGTGTTCGCAAACGTAACACATCTACTGTGGCTGTGAGTGGCACCAGATTTATCTGTTTGAAACAAACGTACAGTAATAAATGGACCTGTTGAGCAATAAAATTGATAAAATGACATAATTTCTTGTTTCGGATGAAGGAGGTTTTCAATTACATGCACTTAAACATTATCACTGTACACATTTCACATGTGTAAGAGACCATGAGCTGTTCATCTCCCGTTCGTGTTGACATTTTCGGTTACTCGCTGTATAAACATTGTTACGGTTTTTGCATCATTTTCATAATGGAATCTCGACCTTGAACAATATTTCTTAGATTTACGACGTTGATTCGCGCTTTCGTTTTGAAGCGTTACTGTAGCTTTGAAGGTTTCTGATGCATGGTTGCCGTTTATTTTTGTACTGGTTGCCAGAGGAAGCAAGTCAAACTAAAAAACAAATACAGATTTTTTTAAATATTGAATAACATTTGAGAGTTTTTAACGAAATGTAACTTACAATTCGTTGGGCATTCCATGCATCTTTTAGATCTTTTCGTGATCTCTGGCTGACCGTTATTTGAATATTAGATTCTTCGCGACTTTAAATAAAAAGAAGGGTTGGTCCCCAGACTCCCTGGGACAACGCTCTGGCGCTAAAACTATAAAACACTAAGTGCAAATCAGACGTAGTAACAAGATAACTGAAAATCTTTCTTAAAGAACGTGCCTTCATAAAGTGTTTCCAATTAGTTTATTTATTTATGTATTAAATGATCATTTATCCATTTATTAACAAATTTATTCATTTTCTGTTAATCAGGGATTTATCTTCAAACAAGATTGCTGTTCTACCTAAGAAAGTGTTTTCCAACTTAAGAATTATTTATGGCTTGTAAGTAGCCCAGACATACTCGATAAAAATTTGAGTACAGAAACAGATAGAATTTTCTCATGTATTGATATTTAAACTGAAAAACCATGTAGTTTCCCATCTTTAAAGCAGGATTTCTTACCCTCAGCAGTAAGGATATTATCGTTAAGCATATTCTAAATTTGGAGAGAACTGATTGTTGTCGAAAAACTATGATAAAGTTACTTATATATTACTTTTTACTCATTTAAGTATTTATCTTCAAACTTGATTACTTCCATACCTAACAACACGTTTGCCAACCTAACAAATCTTCACTGGCTGTGAGTGACACTATTCAAACCCAATGAGAACAATAAGATGAAAAGGAATATTTCCGGTTTAGCAGGCATTATTTACCTACTGCATGTAGGGAAGATATTAACATTTTAAATATGCTGCATGCAAAGCGAACTGAATCTTAGAAGAAACCATGAGCAGTTGAGGTTCTCTTGATGTTCTGCAAGGTGTTCATTGGCTGCATCAACATGGTCAATAGTTTGTTCGGATGTTACGCTTGATCAGTATTACTTAAGAACATTTTTGTAGCAAGAAAAGTAAAAGTCTTACTAAGAGGACATTCTTCCATTACGTGTTCCCACGTGGAGAATTATTGCAGGTAATAGGGAACTTAAGCAGTCACGACGGCAACGCCACGGAAAACGTCGATTAACAAATTAGTTTCTACTTTTAGTTAGAATTTCGAAAATGGCTGCATGTGTTTACCGTCTCATAGGGCGCCTGACCTCAAACTCAACATAACGCATAAAAGTAGCGTCAAGTTCCAAATGTAAATTAGAATAATTTGCCGCCGCGGTTTCGGTTCGCAGACGACGCAAATTTTGGTGATTTCACGTTGTTGTTTTGCATAGGACGGCTAAGAAATGTACAAAGTTTTAAAACGCACGTGCTGGACTATCGTTCTGCCAGTTAGATCTATTGTTTTTCCACGATCTCGTTTCCGTCGCCGTCGGGACTGTTTAAGTTCCCTAATCACAGCAGTGAGTGACCCTAGATTAACCCAATTTTTACTGCGTACATTGAAGATATCTTTCGATCTGTTAAGTTATCTCTTTGTTAATCTATTTATCTATTTTTAAACAGTGATTTATCCTCAAACATGATTATCTCTCTACCTGAAAAACTGTTTGCCAACTTGAATAGTCTTATTACCCTGTATGTAAGTTATACTAGACACACTGATTTAAACCAAAGCCCCATAATAAGTGGAGGAGCTGTACATTGATATTGATGAAACTTGTTAATTTCCTGTAGTGAGAAATGAAATCTTTTTACTGCTGGCAGTGAAAATATTTATATCATTTTGTACATTTTGCACGTGAAGATAAGTGAATGTTGTCAAGAAACGATGAGAAGGTGGTGTTCTTTTGTTATTTTCCACGGTGGTAACCGGCAACATCGATAGTACTAATATTTGCGAAAGAAGAAGTAAATGGAACGAAGTTTCTTTATTTTTTATTTTTAGTTATATTAGTTTTTTGACTGATTTGTTACTCGTAATTACATGGACCAAATCTAATTTAGTGCGATTTGATCTCGAAATTGAACAAGACTTAATTTTTAAAGAGTAATTGTGAATGAAATAAACTTGAGTGTAACAGTAATAGTTCATTTCAGTTAAATTCAGTCTTGATGTGCGATAAATTGAGAATTTCAAAATGTGTAGAAAATAATAATGCCCAGTTGCCTAAAAGCACATCAGGATTTCCTAAACTTTTTTGTAGGCCATAGTGACCCTCTTAATTTTAAGCTTGCTAAAACATCCTTTTTTGTGCAATAACAAGTTCAAATGGGACACAGTTGAAATTCTACACTCGTTTATTGTTACTTTTTTTTTCTGTGTGTCATGTCATCTATATTGTATATTTCTTAATTAGCTCATCTAGTTTTGCATCAATCTGTTTAATTTATTCATAAATTGATTTGTTTAATTCTTGTTTTATTGATCTTAGTCAGTTGTCTATCTTCTCAGGGATTTATCTTCAAACGCGATTGCCTCTCTCCGTGATACAGTGTTTGCCAACCTAAAACGTCTTGATATTCTGTAAGTGATACTAGACGTACCCGTCAAAAAACCAAAACACGTTAAGAAACGGAAGAGCTGTGTACAGATATTAATGCAATCGATATCTTCACTGCACGCTTTGAAGACATTATCGCCATGAACATCTCGCTTGTAAAGAGAACTAAAAGTTGACCAAGAAGGTGACCGATTTGATGGCGTGGTTTATGCTTCATTTTTCACTTCACTTTTTCTTACTGATAATGAGCAGTGCGCCCGTAGTAGAGGCTTTATGTCATTTAAAGCGTTTATTATGTAACTGCATTTTTTCTATCTATTTATGTACTTATATGATAATTCAGTAAATCATCTTATTGCGAATTAGTCTTTGCATGTAATTTGTATGTACTTTTTTTTCCTTTTCGTCCCTTTTTCTATTAATTCAGGTATTTATCCTCAAACAATATTTCCTCTCTCCGCAGTGACGTGTTTGCAAACTTAGCTAGACTTACTTCGCTGTAAGTGACCCGATTAAGACCAACGTTCAATAATTACTGGAGTTTCCCATGCCTAGGTATTGATAAAGTATCTTGATTTATGCTTCTGAAGCGTGATATCTTCACTGCATGCAGTGGATAAAACTATTATTTGCATAATTGCTCAGGTGATAATAGAGATGCACACGCTCTGATTGGTCGAGGATTTCGTCATAGCTCGCTTTAATCGACCCGCGCGAAGAGATTATAGCAGGGAGCGGTAAATTCAAAATGGTTGTGACTTAAATGGATACTCCAAAATCAAGTTTCCGAGTAAGGACTGGAACTGAATAATTTTTTTTTTCCGTAAATAATGAAGTAATAGGCAATAATGGTTCCATTCCTTACTCGGAAACCTGATTTTGGAGTATCCATTTAAGTCACATCCAATTCAAAATGGCTACCTCGCGTTTTGTCAATGTTTCCGAAGAAGTGATTCACCCGAAAGAAGAAAATTCAAATGAGAAGAGCACAAGAGATCCTACTATGTTTTGAATTAAATAAACCTATTTAAATTTCCCTTTTATCTTCATACGAGCAATCAACACAATTCCAACAAAATAGGCGCAATGCTTTCTTTATTTACAGAATTTACAACAGAATTCAAAAGCACCTGAGCAATTATTTGCCGAAGGCGTAGTGAACATTGTTAAATAATCCCCCCTGACTTCGTCTCAGGCATTATTCAACAATACTCACTTCGCTTTCAGCGAATAATTGTTGATAATTACCATCATTATTATTATTATTGTTATCATTATCCTCAATGTTTGGAATATGAAGATAACTAAATGTTGTGCATGGTGGTGACCTACTACACTAACGTGGCCACGTTTTTGTGCTTCATGTTTATGAATATATTTTTTCTCTATCAATATTACTAGTGTTGTGCGCAGTTAAGTGCTCACAAACAAATCTGAAGCGAATTTTCACAACGGGGTTTCAGCCTTCTCTCACGGTTAGGAAGTCCTTTTTGATATCAGTTGAGATTGACAGCAAGTCAATTTGAGTAATAACAAATACTAACTGTAAATGAATACCGCGAATTGGTCAGACTGGTATCAAACAGCCCCACTGACCATGAATTTCACCTAGAATCAGTGCTCATATTTAAGAACTCGTGCGATTCAAAACTTTTGGCAGCGCCATGTCGACAAAATTTAATGACTTCTTTCTTGAAGAATTCGAAGGTAAGTAAGAGCAAGCTTTTCGTATACAGCGAAAGTTTCAAACTAGAACTGATTGTTGCAGTCTGTACTTGCGAAAACAAATGATGCAAGTTTCTTTCATCATATCAAAGCTAAACTTCACTCTAATAAACTGAAAACAATACAGTTGCAATATTGTTAAATATAGCTCGATACAGTCAATAGTGTATGGTCATCAGCTATTTCTTTTTTCATTGTATCAGTACGTAATAACTTACTTATTTACTCATTTATCTATTATCTATTTCTAAGGGACTTATCTTCAAATATGATTTCCTCTCTCCCTGATGAAGTATTTACCGGGCTAAGAATCCTTCGTCAACTGTAAGTGACAAAAATTTTTGAAATCATAGAACAAAAATAAGTGTAAACTTCCATGCCTATCATGATTAATGAAATATATATACACGTTATTGATCAAGCGTAGGGTCAAGATGGTTGAATATTGGCGGGTTTTTTCGGTTTTTTTGTTTTTGCGTTTTCATGGACTGGGACGAACTCAAGGTCCATGAAAATGCAAGAAGATGGAATCCTTGATTTAAGACATACTTGCATATTTCTATATTTCCACTTCGTTAAGTGACGATAATATAGCTTTAGAAAAGGAAATCCTCACATCTATCCGCATTTCATTTTATTATATTACTGGCAGTGCCCGTGTTCTGATTGGCCTCCTGAGCGGGTGAAGATGGGCGCATCTTGCCCGCTCGGAATTGCCCGCTTTGATCCCGCGCAAGAAAAACACTGCGTGACGCGGACTTACAAATTTCGTAATTTTTGGACAGTGTCGATCGGGAAAGAGTTGCAAAAAGGGGCAGGAGACAGTCATAATAAAGAGTACGTAAAGAACTCTTCCGGATTGATCTGCATCAATATTAGAGTAGATGGCAGACAGTTCGTTGAAATTTTGAGGTATTCACTTATTTATTTTGGTTTGATATATTTAGGGATTTATCTTCAAACATGATCACCTTTCTCTCTGACAAAGTGTTTGCCAACGTGAAATATCTTTGGTACCTGTAAGTGACGAAGGAGACTGGAACCAACCATGGAAACCAAATGCAAAGCACAAGAATGAATTGATAAAATATGTTAATTTTCCTTCTTCCTTAAAATGAGTTCTCAAAGGAGCTACGTCATTACTCACGCATGCGTAGAAAGAAGAGAGAAAGTACTGAGGTCTCATGATATACACTTAATAGATAATATCTAGTAACCGAGGTCTCATAATATATATTTACGCAGTAAAAGTTTTTTTTTCTGTCAACATTTTGGCACAGGTTTGGAAATCACTTGAAGTTCATTCGCAGATCAACAAACGGTGTCATAAAAATTGTGTTTCTTGGTCTCTTTTATTCTAATATACCCAACATCCCAAATCTGCGACAAAAGGATCTTCGCCTCTGCCGAAGGGAAGACAGTTATGGTCTTGAAACCAAAAAGTTGTCAAAAAACAGATTAAGAAACGAAACAGCAGATTCACTTCGTATGAACAAATTATCTTTTTGTGGTGTAGTTACCGAACCATTAAAATTCGTTTTTTCCAGTTTAACGAAACTATTTTGTTTTAGATTACTAAATGATAATCGTTTACAGCGTGTTCCATATCGAGCCTTCAATCACATGAACCATTTAAAACTGCTTTAAGTAAACAAGAAGGCAAACCGATAGAATAACAAATTAGTCTTTTTTGCTATTTGTTTTTTAAAACTCAACTCCATGTTTTTCAATGGTGCTTCTCGATAAAAAACGGGAAAATTTTATTTGATCAAAACGTAGCAGACTACGAGATATATAATTTACATGTTCTTTTTAAATTTATTTTATCCTTTACAGTATAAAGTAAGAAATAATTCATTTTAAAAGCTTGCACTTCGAGAGAGTGGAAAACCGAAATGCCACACCTGTTTTTATCCATTCCCCATTGACCAATAAGAAACAACAGTTTTTGTCAGTGAGTAGAAATAGATAATTTTATCTGATAAAATATCAAAAGATTTTGACTCCTTTAAGAATATTACTTTCATTCCAGAACACTGTCCGATAATCCTGTCGAAGATATTGAGCCGAAGGCATTTGGTCTATCTAATCATGAAGTAAAAATGTAAGTGATCACTTGATTATCTATTATGCCGCCCATAATATTAGAAAGTGGCGAATGTGTCTGCCGAAAAGTATATATATACTCATTCAATCATTTATTTTTTGCAACAGATTTCTCCTACGAACCTCATTGAAAACGATTGCCTCTGACATATTTTCAAGCAACCATCCTCACGATTTTCGAATGTAAGGCAGCGTGATGAGTAATAGGCCGGTCAGCGAGTGCGGTACAACCAATCATTCAATTTTTTCTTTGTCGTTGCAGAACTCTGACAAACAGAATCACCAGGGTGATAGATTATAATTACCCGTCTGGCACTGGAAAGCACTCCTTATATCTGTCAGTATGATAAGGTGTAGGACACTACATGGGTCAGTTTGCAGAAAACAGCCGAGAGAGAAGTGCACTCCGTATATTTCGTGAAAATGCGTTTAATGGCGGAATTCATCTTCTATTGGCATTTGAATATCACTCTATAATGTTATTTTACTACAAAATGAATCACATTGACACGAGCAACTCACATAATATTAATTGGATGACGTGAAAAGCAAATCAGCTCTGCATCCCTCCGGAGATCCCTCTAACATCAACCTGACCATCCCTGCCACATCTTGGAGTAAATTGAATTGAATAGACAGTTCACTCATCGCAGGTCCTAAATGAATACCATTGAGAGCTGTATTGGGAGGCCTAAGTTTGCCCATGGCTGTATGGCTCACAATACAACCGACTATTAAAGTGCTATACAATTTAGCATATGCTTGCGAGGATCTTTTGTTCCGTTCTTGCTCTAGAGCTGTCGAATTTGAACATGAGCATGCTGGGGTTTTCAAACACTATTTACAATTTGTCCTTAGGAATCCTCTCGAAAGACATCACGAAGCTATCACAGTTCCTTCAACAGTTTCCCCATCTGTTATATCTTTTCTGCATAAAGTGGGATTCAGAAAAACTGCGTCTGAAAGTAACTATTTCATATTTCTACCCTGTCCCTTGGGAACATTTTCACACCACACCTTGTTTACCTCGGAGCTAGATTCGGAGATCTGCACAGATTGTCCACCAGGTATGCTATGCTTGATTGCGTAGAGCATTAATCGAGAATGCCTAAATCCAACTAGGGTTGTGTCTGCTTCATTTCAGTTAAGACCCCGACAAAGGACAATACAGTTGGTTGCATGTATGCCTTTATACTACACAAGCTTATATTCTTAAACAAACATGGTGTTTGGGTGCAGTTTTCTGAATGTTAGTCAAGCTATGATGTTTGTCTGCGATTTCATGTCTCTGGCGATGTTGATTTCTTCAAAGATAACCAATAGCCTCCCAATACAGCAGTGAGAAAGACGTGGCTGAGAATTTAGCCAGCTCGTCAACAGTCGTGATCAAAGTTTAAAGCATGAAGCAACATGTTTGACTTACGTTACAAAGTAATCCCTTGTCAAAAAATTAAGATGTCGTCTTTTTAAAATCAAAGCATTTCAAATGGTTGAGTCTCTTATGCGTTGGTTCAGCTATGACATGTCTGTTCGAGCTGACACGAAATTTTTTGTAGACGATATCTGCTTTTTTGTAGTAAATTGAATATGTACATATTGACTGAGTAGCAGGGCCGAACGGAAAATTTTTGGGTCGAGATAATGACGTACGAACCAAGCGCAGCGACGAAACAAGAACGATCGCGAAGGGAATCTGAAAAACAAAAAAAAGCAAAAGCAGCAACAACAACAAAGAAAACTTGTCAGCGAGGGGTTTTAGCCAGTGATTTTCTTTTTTCAGGAGGATTTTACTCCGATAATCTTGCCTTCGTGGCGAAAGGCTGTAAGAAATGTCCGAATGGGTGTTACATTGCATATGAGAAGAAACCCGGAAAATCAGTGCTAGATTGCAAGACTTGTCCTTTGGGTAAGCAGACACCCACGATTATGTACCTTTAAAGGTAGTTTTTATCCAAGGCATATACCGAACTAAGAGATTAATAATCTCTTGAGCCAACGTACAAGGTTACAAAAAGGTGTTCCGGTAGCTAGCTCTTTAGTCGAAAGATAGACAGTTTTGAAACTGGAATTAGAGAATATAATGTGTAACAGTGCATGGAAAAAGATAATATATC
This sequence comes from Stylophora pistillata, assembly GCF_964205215.1. Taxonomy (NCBI): domain Eukaryota; kingdom Metazoa; phylum Cnidaria; class Anthozoa; order Scleractinia; family Pocilloporidae; genus Stylophora; species Stylophora pistillata. Next base: position 6,404,591 of record NC_142524.1, on the reverse strand, counting down.
GATTTTCCATCAAAGGGCCAATTTTATTTAGTATCAATTAGCCGTCCGTTAGAGATTTTCTTCTTATACTTTAGAGGCGTTAACGTAACCGTTATCCGTTTTATAGGCAAGTCAACGTTTTATCATTTTTTTCACGATGTAAGAGTCAGGTTAATCAATATAATGCTGGTTGCCTGACGCAGATTAGCTGTACAGTAGTCGAAACGTTGCTAGTAACTCTTACATTGTGAGTCAAACGATGGCCTTAAGCAAATCAGAAAAATAAGACTTTAAAGGAATGGATAGGATGTGGGAGGAGGCAAGCACCTGGAGCTTCAAACGTTGGGCACAAGTTTTGCATAATGTAGCAAGAGACATGAATGTGCAGTTTGCGTTAAGCTCTTAGTTTAGTTCTATAATAAGGTTTGAGGATATTGTAACTGGCCTGAATAAAAAATTCAAAACTATTAAACGATTCATCTCTCTTTTAGGAACTTAAACTGACTTTTTCGCTGGATACCGAGCTTGTCCATGTTTGGAAGGTCATTACCGAACCCACTTATTTGAGGGATGTCGCGAATGTGGCAAAAAAGATGGACTTGTTTGCCAAAGAGAACATGCCTCCTTAGGACCTGGTTATTGGTGGCAGTGGCGTAACGATTCTTACAAACGTCGTTATCAAGATTTTATCAAAAATCTCATGGAATCTAAACCTGTATTAGATGAGCATTCTGTGAAGTATCCTTATGTACTTCCATCGCCGTACAGATGTCAGGTACCAGAGTCCTGTAGGGGCGGGTTGGACTCACCATGTGCAAAAGGATACGAGGGGCCAGTTTGCGCCGTGTGCAGCTCAGGATACTACAAGCAATTCCACAAATGCAGAAAATGCCCATCAAAATCATGGATCGTGGGTCAGTTATCTCTTGTTGCAGTCGTTTTATTAATAATGTTTTCTCTGTTGGCACGGAAAAGGAAAACGAAGCTTAAAACGGACCGTGCTCTCGATCTTATGGACAAGTCCTTATCCAAGTTAAAAATCTTGATAGGATTTTACCAAGTTACTCATGGCTTACTGGACGTGTTCTCTTATATCAGGTGGCCAGATTCGTTAGAAGTTGTTGCAAAGTACTCTGGAATGCTTCAACTGAATTTGCTTCAGATTGCACCTTTTCACTGTTTATTCCCAGGATTACACATGAACGCATTTGGAGACTTGTTTCTGATCCTGTTGTTGAATGCAGTTGCCATTACCGCTTCTGGTTTGATCTATGGTATTCGCAAGAGGATTATCTTTGGAAATGAAAGCCTAGATGATGAAGAAAAGGCAGCCAAAACATCACGAATGAAAGAAATTGTGTACAAGAATCTCTTCTTTATCCTTTATGTGACTTACTTGAGTTCGTTTTCCAAGACAGCTAGTGTTCTGCCACTTTCTTGCCGTAAACTGTGCAGGGACAAAAATGAAAAGCTGTGCAATGAGTATCTTAAAGCAGACTACAGTGTGAAATGCCAAGGCCACACATATAACCACTTGCTGATTGTCGCATACATTTCCACTGCGTACATCTTTGCCCTACCCGCTGCGTCATTCATCGTCCTTTGGAGGCATCGACGAGCAATATCAACCACAGTAAACGGTGATGGGTCACGCGTCGGCACGGAGACTGTTGTAGGTTTGCGGTTTCTTTTCGAAAACTACAAACCGCAATCGTGGTATTGGGAGCTGGTTGAAATGTCTCGGAGAGTAATTCTTACCTCAGGCCTAATACTCGTGGGTCATGAAAGCAGGTCGTACATTGGGCTTGCATGGGTCGTGGCTGGTATGTATGGAATCCATTTCTCCTGGATGAAACCCATACAGGAGCCATTCGAGAACAGATTAATGACAACTTCCCCCGCTGTTACAGTTGTCAACTTGGGTATTGGTGCAGTGAGCAGAATTCCAGCAGAGAATACATCTAACGCAGAGGACAAACACATGGATGCCATTTCAATGAAGATACTGATTCTTGGAGCAAATACTCTCGTGATTGGGCTCCTCGTTGGTAAGTTGTAGTAATAAGTATTCTAATATTATGTACTAAATATTTGAATCATAAGATAATTTTTTCTCGGCAATTTGCACATAATTAAGTTACTGAAGCGGTATTAAATTTCCTCATCAAAGGTTTCCTGCTTGATCAGAAAGAACCCCTGAAACCCCTGAAGATATTCTATGATTCGAATTCTATTAATCTTATCTTCAGTTCAGTATTTGGTGTACGTATATCAATACTTCAAGGAGTGGCGCGAGAACCCGCAATGGTCCTTCTCATGTTGCTTAGCCGTGCTTCTTCCTCTCAATGATTTGCACGGCGAAATTCACGGTATGGTTGGAAGGAACATGCTTAAGGCACAGCTTCAGACAAGCATGATCGGAAAACCTTCCATTGCTGCCTGTGCAAAAGACAGTGGAGCTTTCAGTTTCACTCTATCTCGTGGAGGCCATAGAGGTAATGACGAGAATACAACAAAATTACGAGTCACTGATCAAAACTTGAGAGTAAAAAGACACCGCAAACTTCGCCCAATAATGAAAAATGACCATGGGACACAAACAGAAGCCAACTGGCCACCATCTCCTACTTCCCGTGGGTTATTGAAACCAACAGACGTCTCTGTGAGTGAAATGAAAATTTTGATAGATTTCATAAAAAGATCAGATTTACTGAACACTGTTTCTTTTTCCAAAGCGGACAAGTCCTTGTTTGCTGGCAGAATGGTACATTTTTTATGTTGAGATACCAGACAAAGGGAAAAAATTCATTCTATCTTTACCAACGTAGAGCCAATCTCACGACCCTTATAAGACCGATGTAGGCCACCTGGATCTCTTGCATGATCTTATAATAAGGAATTTATCGTCCTTTTTTAAACTCAAGTTACGCAATTGAAGGTTTTACGACGACGTAGACTCATACTAACAAAGATCTTCAATGCTTTTATTTCCGAGTCATCCGGAACACTTCCTAGCCTGTGAGCAGGTCCTGATCATTAACATCTCGTTCATCAGCGTTTCGTCACCTGAGGGAAAGTATGACGCCTCCAGAAACGCGAGCCAGCGAGGTCTTCAAGGGGTCCAGCACTTATAATCATTAGTGCCAGATCCCCCGGCAAACCTCTCCCCGACTCGTCCCAAATCTTACCTCAGGCAGAGAAATGCACCTCCTGCAATGCTAATAGCCGATGAGGGTTTGTGCATGCTTGTAGAGGGAAAAATTCTTTACTCCTTATCTATCCCAACTATTAACTATGTCGTCCCGTCTATCTTTTTACACCGATCTCCTGCTTTAATTTACCCGCTACGTTGTTTGTAGCCTTCTCCTCGCTTCCTCAGAGACAAATGTAATCAATTGATATGCATAAAATCATTTTTAAGAGGAAGGAGGCAAAGAAATGATTAAATTGCTCAACGTTTGTGACGCAGGTCCTCCTTCCGTCTCTCCATCAATTCGTTCATTCATTCATTTACTGGGGGTCCAGTTTCACGGTATAGTGGCCATTACATGATTTCTTTCCATTTTCGTTGGCATTATTCCTAAAAATTCTGTGATTTTTAACTTCTCCCCTTTCAGTTCGACATAGCCCTTTGAACAACAGCTCGCCACCAGCTGAATCCTAAAGTTTCCCACCGACAAAATGGAATGAAACGAATCGTACATAGGAAGGCGCAGTGTCTCTCGATTAATAGTCAAGTTTCCAAGCTAAGTTGTAATTATTAACTCTGAGGACTCTTAAACGTTACTTAGTAGCTATGACGAGCTAAACTAAGTTTGTAATTGGCCACAGCTGTTGCGGTGTCCCTACCAACGTTCTTTCTGTTGACTGTTTGTTTGTTTGTTTGTTTGTCTGTCTTTTGGCGAAGCTAATAAAATAAAATAAAAAAATAAAAATAAAATAAGTAAGCTAGGTAGCTTAAATCCTGAACAAAAACCTCTCAACCTTGCTGTTATCGTCTAAGCGGTTTCTACAAGGACCAATGTTAATCTAAAGCCATTTTATCTTTTAAGTCCCAGAGCATTACCACAAGAAAATGCACTACTCACTTCCTGAACAATTTTGATTATAGGAGTTACACCGTTATTCGAGGGTCTCAAGGGGGGGGGAGGGGGGGGTCACGTTGACGTTTGACGGTTAACCCCATTGAGACACTGTTATACTCGGACACGTTTCTAAGCTTTTTTATCACTTAGCTTTTTTAGCTTAGACAGTGCGAACCCAGTATGTTCCAATTTTACATTGGTAATCCGATGAGAAAAAATAATTAATGAAACGTTTTTGTGATCTGTTTGCAGGCGGTAGTTTATGTTTTCCAGCGCGAGATTCAAGGCGGTGAATATTCGGTCGCCCAATTGGACGGGTGGAAGATCTGGGACGAGTGACAAAGCGAAGGGAAGGGAGGAAAGGGATTTTCTCCTCTTCCCCCCCTCCCCTTCACAAACTACCGTCTGCAAGTAGGCTAAAGTTTTGTAGATAAGGCTTTCAGAGAGGAATTATGTAACTCCTGCACGGACACTGGATAGGCCTTTCTAGATTATGCTAGTAAAAGTAGCATATTATGCTAGTAGCATTGCTTTTTTTTGGCGAAATCATGCTGAAATTATGCTCTTTTCTCCAAATTATGCCCCTTGTTTAAAATTATGGTCTTTGAAAAAATTGCAAGTAAGTCCAAAAAATACATTTTTTAATTAGAAGCCGTTGGTCTACAAGAAAGAAACGCAACAAATACACAATGAAATTCAAATAAACATGCGGTTCATGTTAACATGCACACTAGTACATGGCCTACAATCTGACTTCCGGTTCCGGTGCACTCCAGACCCGGGCTCAGACCGTTTCAGACGCCGCTCAGTCAGCGAACTACAAATGCTACTACTTGAATTAAAACTTAAAACATCGAATAACGTCACCAAGTGCTTGGGAGTAGAGATGAACAATGATCAAATTGTAGCATCAAAAATGATCTGATAATGAACAAAACATGCGAATTATGCTAGCATTGCTACTTGGCAGAAATTATGCCAGTTTGCTCAAATTATGCCAAAAATTATACTAGCATAATCTATGAAGGCCTAACACCGGAATTGGAATATTTAGAGGAAAAAAACATAAGGTAGTGTTTGCGCATATGTTTCATCTTATGTGTGTTAAAACTAAGTGTCATTTAGTGTCAAGGGAACTAATCTTTCCCTTTGTGGGTCATTTATCTTTTTATTCATTTATTTATCTATCTTAAGGCTATTGGAAAAATTAAAAACTCAAATAACAATTGAACAACGTAAGGAGAATGATGCTGTGTCAAATGTGTGCTTAGTCGGCGAAACTTAATTGTTTTGTTGTAGGGTCAACCACATCATCCAGTTGCCCTTGGTACTTATAAAAAAGCTTGTTCGTGGGGGGGGGGGGGGGGGGGGAGGGGAGGGGGATGGAGTGGAAGGTCGAGACACCAAATCCTCAAATAGTCTCAACTTTGGCCTGCTATGATCGCAGAAGCTGAACACACACAGGTGGCTGGTATTCCTCATTGTGATTCCACTTTCCTTCGCGATGGAAATCTCTAATGTCGATAAACTTAAAGAATCGCTGTACTTCTGCTAAAGGGCAAAAGAAAATACAGCAAAACTCATTTAAATCCCACAACTCTCTAGTCTCGTGTTACTTATAGATTCAATTCACTAGAACCTCAAACTTGAAAACGAGACGTCTATGGACATGAATGCATATAGGTCGAACTCCAAAGCAACGTGAAAAGATGATGCTTTTTTTTCCACCGGATAAAAACGAACCTTAGTAACAAAAGCTAAACAATAATGATCTTAAACATATTTCTGCAAGAGTAAGGAAATCGAAGCTATTCAAAATAAAATAGGATTTTCTTTCGAAAATACTGCAGAGAAGAGGTTTTTTAAGAATCAGCAGCGTTTAAAGGAATATTAAAATCAAATTATTTAGTTTTTACCACCACATCCCCGAGATGGGCTCTCCATTTATATGTAAACGATTGATTGAACTTTTCAAAGAAAAAATAATGAATGAAAAGTTAGCTTAGCCAATGCAACTAGGGGGTAGAGTCACCTTGGGTACTAAGTACAATATGTCTGGTTTGTAGAGCAATCAAATTGTTATCATTATACGCAAGAGAATATAAAAAGTTTCTATCAGTTTGTAGCATCCGAATTATATTTTTTGCGTGGGGATTTGTAATATATTTACAGCAAGTTACCAATTTTGCTGTTGGTAACAGGTGATGGTCGGCTTTATAAAATACACGTGGAAAAAAATGGATAATTGTCGTCCACTGACAGCTAGACATAAAAGAGTCTGAAAAGTTGAATTTCAACTGCGATAATGAAAACTGAAAAAAGGCTTCACACAACGCCGTTAATTAAAAACTCACATCAAAAGCTTACTTTCGTACAGTCATGTAAAACTGGCTTTTGTTGCGGAAACACTTTTACGGCCATCGCAAAACATTCATTCGTAGGTTTGAATCAACAAGCTGGCCGTATTAAGGGCAGTGTATTTCTTTGAAAAACCTGTTTTTAGTCGTCAAGATGTTGTTTCATTTTACTACTACATGGCTTCTCTTTTGAGATTAGTTGAAACGGAATTCAATTGCGCCCGGTAACGCGGTCTAAATAGATACCTTTCAGATAGAGTTGTACAAAAAAGAAATAGTAAAGAACTGAATATATAACACTCTTTGTAATGGATTGAGCACCAGTTATGTATTAAAATGACGGGTTAACGCATCTCTTTGCAATATCATAGGAGTCCATTTTTTTTCACAGGACATTTAAGGCATCTTTTATCGTTGTTGAAGATTAAATTTCTATCCCGAGGATTAAGCCATTCTCTCAAAGGCTCTCAAATTACGATCAGTAATAGACAAAAGATAAAAGACATAATGAATGCCTCCATTTAGATTCATTTCATCTCAAAATAATATTTGGGGAATTTTCATATTTGAGTGCCTCAAGTTTGTTTAAGGCTTTCGTTGTGAAGCTTTCTCGGAAGTAATTCGCGTCGAAGTTCGATTACAGTAATGAAAGTTTCATGCAAACATATACATAGTATGCTTTCTTTTTAATTTTTTCACCCTATGGTTACTGATTCAACACTGAATAGATGTCGCTTAAAATTTTAAGGAATTTCTAACAATCGTGACTGAAACCGAGTTGTATCTTCTTTCTCAACCTCAAGGGCCACTCTTTACCTAAAGGTGAAAATTCCGACGACTTTTGTTAAGACGTCCTTCGCAGACATATTCAAATATTGCCCAAGCTAATTTTGCTAGGAGCTTATTTATAAGGAAATTAAACAAAGGTACAATTATTTGTTTAAACGAAAGAGAGAAAATTTCAAGGTTAACAATCGTCGCCAATTGGAATGCACGAAATGTTTCGCGTAGGTTTAGTCAAGTGAACACGGAACATGACTCTCATCAAGTGTTACCCAAAAACAAGAATTTTTTTCTTATTAGACGGCTTTCTTAGAGCTAAGTTTCCGCCAGACACTCATGTATATTCGGCGGTCTCGTTCTATTATCGAGTAATGTGGTATGTCGGTAGCTAGGATTGTAAAATAATAGAGGAGAGATAAGTATTATGCCTCAGATCAACAGCCCACCGACAGTTGTTGCTCAACTTCTGTCTTTAAAATTTTCGACGAAGGTTTTCTCTTGTGATCAATCCTCGTCATCCATGGATTAGTTTTCGACATTTTAGTGGTGCTAAAACATATTTGCGTTTCGTGCACGGATGACATTGCTTTCATTTTATTCACAATACTCTGTGCCATGAATTCCTTAGAGAAATGACAAATTCAATTCCGCCATTGTATCCGCAGACAATTAGATACTCGGTATCCAGTTTCTGAGGTATTCAATGATCCACTGAATAATTCATTGTTTGGCAATTAGAGAGGAAAACAATTCACAAAGTATGTGGTCTTATTGTGTGGCCATTTCGGGTTGGGCAATAACACAAATGTAACACTGTAACTAAATTACATCACTCGACGACCTTTCAGAATAATATCTACACTCGATCGTTTTGCCCTGAAAGGTTCGTGGCGCTTAGTTACCGGGATACGCTTCTGTACGTGTTTAAGGGAGGGATTTTTTACAAAGCCCTTATTGACTGAGGTTCTGAAACACTCAAACGCTTGATTTATTGCGTAGATATGTGAAACTGGGTTGCCATATTAACTCATAACAAATTCCTCTGAGAGTTTTCAACTAATTCGACTGTCTTGTGTAAGTGGATGGACCGCTGTTGTTTACACGACTTAGTAAGATCTGACAGGACACATAGAAACTATTTTGACACTGGACCAATCAAGACGCTCGTAAACAAAAGCTCTTGAATTTCTCGAATGTAAAAAAATAACTTGAACAAAAGCTAGCCGTCAGTCAATCCTTGTCGCGTCAAGAGATACCACACTCAGAGTTGAGTATACATCTCGATAACAACTCATCGAGTTCAAGAGATTTTCAAGTGTGTCTGGAAAAGATATGGCAGACACCTCCTACTCGATCCAGCAGTCCTTGTCGGAGAGAAAGCCTCCTCGCATGCCTAAGTGTGCGCGCTGTCGGATCCACGGTATGGTGTCATGGTTAAAAGGGCACAAGCGATATTGTAGGTGGCGAGACTGCAACTGTGCTCAATGCACTCTGATCGCGGAGAGGCAGCGTGTCATGGCGGCGCAAGTGGCGCTCAGGCGCCAACAGACCCAGGAGGAAACCATGCGGGTTCAGATAGCTAAGAAAGCACAGGCGTATGTGGCTCCCCTTGTCAGCCCAGAACCGCAGTTTAATCCCGGTGTCGCAAGAACTCAGTCAGAAAAGGGAAAACAGCCCGTGTTCTCGTACCACCGCGCAGCCACACAAGGTAAGTGGACCATAACGCCGTATTTCAAACGTTCTACTTTCTCATCTTTTATTATTTTTTCATAAAGAAAATGCAATTTCGAACCGCGTGCCTTAAATATTCTTAAATTGAAAGCGACTTTCCGAGCGTTTATGGAAATCCTTCACCGACGGGTACAATTTATAACATGTAGCAAATTGATATATGTTTGTAGTTCCTTAAGTTGTCAATTACACGCCTCCAATGCAAATATGAAAGCGTTTCATCTCGGGGAACTTAAGCGTTCAGTTTAGATAAGGTTTATGGCGTGCTTTATCAAATTGTGACAAGGTTTTCTTTTTTGATATCGGGCCAAGTGGAACTGACGCGAAAAGCTTCACTTAATTTCCTCGGACTGCCTTGCATTTTAATATTGATGGCGGAGTTTAAATATGCAAGACATAGTCAACAGAAGGATCTAATTAGCTCTTGTTCTTCTCTTTTGTAAATCAGTGCATTTTGCTCGCTATTGTGTCTCACAACTGCTGAAACACAGCAAAAGTTCTATCCGCAACATGTCTGGCGACCGAAGAGAGGTTTCATCATATCAGCTGTCGGTGCTACTTTTGAAAAATGTCACCAAGAAGACCAAAACTAGCAGAATTAAAATTCTGTCAGGTTTTTTACCTGCTATTGTGTCTATCCCAAACTGGAACAAAACAGTTTTCTTTCAGTGATAAAAGCGGATTACAAAGGGTTCACATCAATAGAATTTCTTAAGATTTCAAACTTAGGCTTGTTGCGCAAAACCTTCGCACGTGAAGCTAATAGTCTACGTCAATCGCTGGCGAAAACCCATTTTATTACACTGTCCTTATTTTAACCTTTACATGGATGAAAATTTCTTGCTCACTTGATAAGTGCTATTGGTTAAGCATTCCTTTCAAATTGACGAGCTGGTACACTTTAAAAGCTTTTGCTAGAACATTAACTAACTGTGTGAATATATAATCGGATAAAAGCAAAGCTGAAATTCGTGAGTACGCCTGTCTGATACCGAGTACTGACTTCCTAAAGTACGACACAGCTTATATTAATAATTCGCGACATTTCCCCGCAGAAACACTTCGTGATTGCTAACCTCTCATCTAGAAACAAATGATCAGTGAGATCAATGTTGGAAAGTTTTTTTTTTTCTCTTATAAGCCAAATTCTACAAAGAAATGTTTCGGTCGCCTAGCTACAAAGCCACTGGACAAGTTTTGTGTCAATTGTATTCACATGCTTTATTTCACCCGAATGGAAATTGTTTTCTTTTTTAGAGAGAGTCGATGTTTGCCTGTCCGCTCTTCAGAAAAGGGTTTAATGAAGGGCGTACAGACATATATATACATATATATAGTCAGCGAGAAAAGGCGAAGTCGGGAAGTTGTCCAAGGAAAGATTTTTTAACTTAATGCATCATGGTTAAAAGAACATTCGCTAGAAAAAATTGCGTCAATCGGATGAGGTTTTCCTTTAATTTTTAAGTAACAAGTGTAAATTACAGTGATAATTTTTCTCTCTCTCTCTCTTTCGTGTTTTTATGGAATTGCAATCCCTGTTCACTGACGCCATTGACATTTTATAAATTACACGCGGTCTTGTGAGATTCTCGGTTGATCGACTTTGATATTTAAGTTGCTTCGCTAAAACTAACCTTTGTTAAGTCAATAACTCGGCACGTAACCCATCATGCACGCAAATGGCTTAAGAGCCGCTATCCTCGGTCGGTCTCCCTCGCTGATTTAACAGTGCCAAGTTCTCTGAATCTGTAATGAAATTTAAAAAGAAAAAAAAAAAAAACACATCGTCAGAACATCTCGTACTGGAAATAGTTATTCAACAAAAGTCATGCTGTAGGAGAAAAGATAATCTGAAATGACCACAACCATTTAGATGTGCGTTATATGTTTGCACCTTTAAAATTCAGTGTTCGACTGAATCAACACAAACATACTTTGAAACTTTGTAAGATCATCACAGAAAAGATGCCTGTATGAGTACTGATATGAAAAACTTATTTACCCTAGCATTGGGCGGTTTTAATTTCTGAAGCTGTTTTCCAGGGAAGTGTCCCATTGAAATACATCAGACAAGGAAGTTCGGCTTTAACTTGTGTCGCTGTAATCAAGCTACCCAGTGTTTTTACGCGGGTTGATTCTTCGTTACCAATAACCTAAAGCCTTAAGACAAGGACTCTTTAGCTTTCGAGTGCTTGTTTGCAATATTTGGCGAACAAGACAAAGAACAAGAATGCTGGTGTAAAATTGAATCAAAAATCTATTTGATTCGTTAAGTAACCTTTGAGCTAACGAGAGCATCATGGCTCTTTTTCATTCCACGACGGACTATCATTTTCTCTATTTACGAGGCTTCCAGACGAAAAATTGAAGGAAAAATAAACTTTATGATGAAAAAAAATTATTACTTGTACCTTTTGAGATGGATTTGATTTGAGGCAAAGTGGATGAAAGCAAAGCTGAAATGTTCGTGTACGCCTGTCTCATAACGAGTACTGACTTCCGAAAGTACTACATAGCTTATATTAATAATTCGCGACATTTCCCCGCAGAAACACTTCGTGATTGCTAAGCTCTCATCTAGAAACAAATGATCAGTGAGATTCAGTTATGGAGACTCGAGAAGGAATGGCCGATGAGGAAGTCTAAGGAAACACTCGAAATAATAAATTTTTCTCAAGTTTACAAAGAAAAATCGTTCTTATGTCTCATAAAATTTAAAGAAAAAAATTAATAAAGGTCTTAATGGTCTAACATCTTTCCAGAGGTTGTAAGTGACTTTTATGAATGGCAAAATTTGTCAGATTTTCTATATTTGTCAAGAGAGTTTCAAAGAGATAGGATAGTTTACGAGTCGACTCAGAACTTTCACTTCCCAACAAGTGTAGTTTAAAGCATATATTTAAAATATATTCAAATACATAAAAAGGTATAACTATAAGGGATTTATCAGGTCCTTTTGAGGAATTAATCAAATTTAACAGAAAGCGACGAATTTTCATGTATAATTTTTAAGGGAAAACGTTGCGTGCATTTGCCTTGCAAAATTATTGTCAGTAATTTCTGGTCGTAATTCAAGAAGCGTTGCGAATTGAATAAAAATCCATGATGAATATATTGAATGATCATCACCATAACCAGGTAAAAGAAAGCTAGATATGACATTAGTACGTTGTCGATTGTTGCCTTTTAACTTGGCTAATGCAAATTAGATTCAAATACATAAAGAGGTATACCAATACCAAAACCAATAACGTAGCTCCATTCTCTGCCTTTAAAAGCGCACACAACCCACAATTCCTCTATTCGCTCCGACGAAGGGCTAACGCTCGAAACGTCAGCTTTTGTAATCGTTACGGCGCCCAATTTACCATTTCAACTTCGTTGATATAACCAAGTTATAATGCCAATTAGGAGGACTTCAGAGAGGTCCCTCTTTTTCTGACAATCTCCCACAGAAGCATCCTACATTTTAAACAATACACCGCACTGTCAATCGGTTTATCGGCATAATAACGCCCTTGGTTCGTTTGGAGATCAAGAGAAAACTTTGTAACTGAAATTGAACACGAGCTGAAAGCGGGTGTTTTCCTTCCGATTTCCTTCCCTTTTCCTTCCGCATGCATATCTGCCATGAAGCACTTCCCCCCCCCCCCTCCTTTTTCGGTGCTCCATGTATGGTTATCACACCCTTGGCGCACGTTTATAGGACGTTTATAGTTGCAATAATTAGCTTCCCGAGGCCCGTGCTCGTTAAACTACCAATCAAATCGTGTGTGTCTTCATTTATTTGTCTAGAACTGGACATGGAAGAGAGGAAAGAGACTCCGGTAATCACTCCATCCAAATCTGTAGAGTCCTATGAGGTCAAAATCAAGGAGGAACCAGTAAGCCCGGAAGACTTTGAGAAAGACCAGTGCTCAGATGTTGAAGAGAACCGCAAGAAATCTTACAGTGTTGAAGAAAGAGAGCCCGAGTTCGAGCGTCGAAAGGTACCACGTCTTTCCCCCCAAAGGATAGAAACGGAGGCATTTAAATCTTCTTTAGAACTTCTCCAGCGGATTTTTCCTGATCAAAGCAAGGCCATTCTGGAGCTTATCCTTGGGGCTTGTGAAGAAGATGTGGTCAAAGCTATTGAGTCTCTTCTACCGGAAAACAGTCAAAGACCATTTAGCCTACCTCTTTCCATTAGGAGCTACGGATCTACTTCCTTTATCCCCTGCGACGGCAATCCTAAGTCAGCGTTCTCTCCCATCCCCAAGTCTCCGTCCTACATGTTTCCAGGAGCTCTTGCAGCGCAATCGCAGTCGTTGAAGAGTCCGAATGAAAAAAGCCCCAGCACACCTAGCGCATTTCAGCCCGTCCATTCCACGTGCAGCCCACCTGAACGCAGCCCGTCAATGGCGGATAGGTTCCAGTTTCCCGTCGTTGCGGGGTATTTCTTTAACAGGCCTAGCACTTCATCTCTTATCTCGCTTAACCCCGCGCCGCAGAGGAATGGGGCGCCTCAACTGGGTACAAGGTTCTGTAGGCATTGTGGGTACCCGAGCAAATTTGGAGACAAGTTTTGCAGTGACTGCGGCAAGTCTCTGGAGTGAACTTAATAACGATTTATAGCCTATATCATTTGAACCGCTGAACAGAATTTTACATTATCTTTTCTGAGCCAGATCGATGGAAAATTAATTTTGTTGTCCCAGGATTGCGATATATTAATGGATGCAAAAGACATGCGCATACCGAAAAGAAAGAGGCGGAGTTGGAATTTACCGAGTACGCTTATTGATTCGTGATGAGTGACTTTGTATAGGGCTAGATGAGTATGCGTATTATGCGAACTCGTCTCCAGGCTTCTCTCATAAGGAAGGAGGAGAGAGAACCCTGGATACGATGATTGGTATTAGAATGGTGGTTTTCAATGTGTTCGATAGAATTTGCACGAGAGATTACCCTAAATGACGTGTTTGGCAAAGGAATGCTTATTCCATCTGCAAAATGAGTTTAAGCAGCCATGGCTGTGAAGCGTTATGGGATGTAAAGAGGTGGTTTAATCGCCATCTTTCCAAAATAAATAATTCTCGGTTTATGGTACATTAATTGAACTTTTATTTCCAATTTCGATTTTACGCACTAACTATGAATAAAATCTAGCAAAAAAAAAAAAAAAAAACAATAACAATTTGCGTTCGAAACGTGCGAAGTTTTACAACAAAAAATATCACACCTCACTTAACTTTTATAATAGACATATGATTATAAACCGTCGTTGTCCTCGACACATTCCTAGTGGAGTTATTTTTTCTCCTGAACAGCTTTTTGTTTTGTTTTAGTGTGTGTGTGTGTGTGTGTCATGTTTTTTTTTTTGGACAGAACAGCAATATACCTTTGCTGCTTGGAACATACAGGCAGTCTCCATATTCTATTATTGTCCGTTGTGCTAGTTCCAGTGATTTTCGAAAAACTTCATCGCTGTTGCATTAATAAATAAAAAAAATATATATACGATGATGATATGAGGCTGTGTGCCTGGTTTTCACAAAAAAATTCTCTTCAATTCGCAATTTACTTCTACTACAGCTGCCATATTGATATTGAAAACTTCTTTCCATAACACAAAGTTTATTTCACGCTGTTTTTCTCTTCCTCCTCAAGCTCTCTCCTATTTTGACTCTCTACCATTTCTGAAAATGATAATGAAATAGCGTCTGTCAAATCATAAAAAAATTCTACCAGAATCAACGCGTAAGGTCAAAGAAAAAATTTAAACCTTAAAGGCAGAAAAGCTGATTCTTTAGGTCCCAGAAAAATCAGCTTAGACGTCGCGCGAGCCAAAAAAGGCCAGAAAAAAAAATCATGTTCGCGGGCCGCGCGAACTCTGGGGACGAAGCGCACGAGCACTCGTGCTGCGCGCTGATATCACTTTTTCCGTTGATTTGTTTTTGATTCGCACGACCGACTTTACTGAAAAGAAGGGACTGATCGTAATCTAAAACCAACTTGATCGGTGCAGTTTGTACTCTTCAATTATGAAAAGAAAAAAAATAAAAGAAAAAAACCAAGACTTTGTTTTTAGCCATGCATGCCTGTGTTGTAACAGTATCAATTTACTCACCATCACAAACTTTATCCCTGATTTTTCCCACCCTTTTCTTCAGCTTACTAAATGTGCTGACACTAATGACGTTTTCCGGGATCGATGCCATTAACAGCAACTCCTCCACGTCCACCTCGTCACCAATCCCCACCACCACCATGGTCACCTCATGTCTTTTCAAGGCCATAGACGTGCGCGCCACAGCCAGGGCGTTGTCTGATTTCCCATTACTCATAACCACGAGAATTTTCGGTACCTTTGTTCTCGATCCTCCCTTTTCTGTAAACAGGCCCGTACGCGCCAGATCCAAAGCTAACTCAGTTTTTGTTTCTCCACCAACGTAATTCATATTGTCGAGTGTTTCTTTGAGAAGGGGTACATTATTTTTGGCACTGAATTGAAAATCAAAAATCACGTCCGCTTGTGAGGAGTAGCGGATGACAGCAACACGCGTGTCGTTGTTTGAAATTGGAAAGTTTCTGATTACGGACCACACAAATTCTTTAGCTTCTTGAAAGTTTCTTTCGCCGACAGATGTCGAAGAATCGACCATAAATGCTAAGTCTGTTTTACCAAGACACACTATGAAATAGGAAAATAAAGTGGTGAGGCTCTGATCAGAGAAATGAACGTGTGCCAGAAAAGTTCGAGTCGAAGCTTACTGACAGAGTTCCCAGAAGAAAACTTATCAAACAAAATTCTTGTCTTTTGTAACCGATGTTCTCACGAAGCCCCATCGTACAACTGCAAATTTGTTATAGCAGGAACTGCTCATTTAAAAAAAAATCGAGAGACTGTGTGGAGAACATGCAAGAACTTGAAAAAACAACTTTGTTCGTTTATATATTTTAAGCGACAAGTTTACAAGTAAGCTTCGATTTACTACACTTGCCCCAATTTCTCTGGGACGAGTAAATCAAACCGAAGCTCAAACGGGGACATTCACCAACACTTACGCCTTGTTTTGCACACGAAGGGATTTTCCATCACACAACTCTCGTCACTCCATTTCCCCCAATCAGGATCAGAACGAATAGCTACACAGTCTTCTCTGTGAAGTTTAGAGAAGTGAGAAGGCTCGCCAGGGGCCCATCTACACAAGAAAATAAACAAGCGGAGAATTGATTTTAAAAAGGTAACTGACCAGGGTAATGGTTACCTTTAAAATCAGCTGTGTTCATTCATTGGAACGGCCTGAATTCGAAAAGTGTATCAGCGAGCACCAGGATACCAGCTAATTGCAGTTCTTTTATATAAAAATTTCAGATCAAAAGAGCAAAATGGAAAAAGTTACCTTACTTATCCTCTTTAATTTCTTTATCATCCTTCGCATTCTTCTGTTCGATTTCTTTCCCTATTCAGGCTAGTTACTCTTCAGTTCGTGCTAAAAATTTTCACTTTTCGCATTTTAACCGGCCCTTTATTTCCTTTCCTTCCCCATTCTCCACCCTCTTTAACTTTTATTGATTCGTTTCCCTCCCATCTTTCTCCAGCCCTCCTGTCTTTTCCTTCTCTTTTCTTTCACTATTTTTTCGTCTTTTGTTGCTTGACTTTGATTGTCTCTAAATCACGAATTTCCACTTTTCTCCTTCTTCGATTTTTATACATTTGTTATTTTTCTTACCTCTGGAAAGTAACAGGTAGTTTCTTATTGGACCATTCGTACTCTCCTTCATGCCCAAAATCCGAAGCTCCGATCCATAGCTTTCGGAAGCCGATTACTTGACGAATTATTCGGATTCTGTCGGTAACCCATCGACTCTCTTTCCGAGATCGGATATTTAGCAGATGACCTTTCTCCATTTCCGAGCAGTACTGCTCCGCCTCTGTCCAACTCAAACCGGTCCACGGCAGAGGGAAGAATTTGTAAATGTGATTTCCCCATTCCCAACCTGCAATTCACAAAGCATTCATAAATGAGAATTGGTCCTTAAAGATAAGATATCCACATCTATTTGCGTCTAAACAAATGACAAAGAGAAATCTTGCAAAGCAGAGGAATAATCCCCACCACGAATACTTTTCCTTAAGAGCGCACGATCGACATGTAACCGGTCAAAGCTCGAACACAGTTGGAAAAAAATTAGAAATGTAGTCTCCTGTTAATTTTATTGCACATGAATTTGAAAGCTCTTACTGTATCCAAATCTCTTTTTCTCCATGATTCTTGAAGGTGGTTCTGCAAAAAGAGAAATAATTTCCCATTAACAGAAAGCTAAAAATTGTCACATACTAAATCTGACCATTTGAAGGACCCAGTCCTCCTCAGCTGGTTGTTCAAAGCTGAGTTAAGATAATTCGGGGTTAGTGTGAAGTTTGATTTTAGATCTGAACTTTTGAAAAATAAATCCAGTTTAATTTTTTTTGTCTACAATTTTATGACAAAAGGGGAAAATTATCTCAAAACGGCCTTCAAACAGAGAGGTATAGAAACCTGCATTAAAATTCAACCCTGGGTTAACGCTAATCGGCCTTCGAACATCTGGCATAAGCCTGTTGGCTTTTTTCGCCGTATACTGCTAGGAAGATTTTTTTTTCAAAGATTTGCGAACGTCTCCCATGATTTGCGCCTTGATTAATATTTTGACACGATTTGGCCTTCCATTAGTGGCATATTTTTACGATAATGAAAAATATTAAAATAATAGTAATAGCAACATTAACTTCTACCCCAATAGGATTAGTAGCAAGGTAGGGTAGAAGGTTTGAACTCGGGATACCAGATTACTAGTCCAGCGCCCTAACCCCTCACCACACTGCGATAAGATCTTCATGATCCTAAGTTATGGAACTGAATGCCAGCGCTGTATAATGCTTTAGAAAAGTGCGGAAGGAGATATCGACGTAACGTGACCTGATACGAAACCCTCTGACAACTGAAAATTGCGTTATGCAACCCCACCAAGCATTCCTCGTTTTTTCGCTTCGCTGCTATTGTCGTCTAACCCCTCCCACATTGTATATCAGAAAGCCATCACCGTGGTAACTTACCCTTTGACTTGCAGATGTAACCATGTGCCTTGAAACAGTCCTCCACGTACCATCTAGAGCCTTCACCTTCAAACTCAAGAAAGACACAGAAGGGGTAATGTACATCCTGGGGTCTCCATGGCTGTCCGGGCGCCCAGGGAACAACATTATACCGTAGGGGTTCCCCGTCAAGGAAATCCCACACATCGTTAATCCTCTGGTCATTCCCTCCAATCCAAAGCCTGACTTTGGACCGCGGATCTCGCACGGCGTTTTTTATCACGCTATTTACCCATTCTATCTCTTTGTTTGTTACAAGGCTTGTCAAATGGCCATTTTCATGCGTTTTACAAAGCGTTTCCGCTTCGTACCAAGTTCGAGAGTCATCCTCAGGAAATACAAACTTGTAAAAGTAGTTGTTGTGTTCGAAGACTATCAGAGAAAAAAATACGCTTTGATTAGTAGATTTAAGAATAAATATTAGCGAGAAAAACACAACGTTTCGATGACTCCATGTCATCATTCTCAAGTGAGAAGAGAATAAAAATGAATAGTTAATTTATACCGTACGACGGTGACAAACGTAAAAAGTTAAATTTTTTTTTTTTTGTTAAATTTAAATAAATAATTGCGCGTGTTGAGTTCGTAAATGTAAACTATTAAATAAATAGTATCGCGCGTATGGAATCCGATTGTTTGTTCAAATAGGGCTTCATCTTCTTTATGAAAAGCATTTCATGAACTAAACAGTCCAGTTTCCCGGTGCACTTTTTAAGTACGTTGAAATGCTTGGTCAGGTCGCCGATGGTTTGTAGGCCGTGGTCGTTCTTTAGATGTTTGACGATGGCCGAATTACGGTGCTCATTAATACGTTGATGTAAATTCCGGCTGGTGTACCCGACGTACTCTGCATCACACAGATCACATTTATAATTATATACAACGCATTGTTGGCTAACTATAAGGAGGTTTAGGCTCACGTATTCTGAGATCTTCACAGATTTTGCGACTTGAACACGGGTTGAAGGGTGTGCTATTGTCACAAGTGTACCAGCGGCAGAAGATTTATTATCAACGCTAAATAACTGCCACCGTTCATACACTTCACCGTGGAGCTAGCATCTGGAAACAAGTTACCTTTTGTCGGCATGGAAGTGCTCAAGAAAGGCTGTAAACTAGAAACTAGTGTTTATCGGAAACCAGCAAACACAGGCCTATTGCTTCATCACCAGAGCCACGTCGATAAAAGGTACAAGAAATCACTACTTAAGACCATGTTGAATCGTGCATTCCGCCTGTCGTCCACATGGGAGTCCTTCAAATCTGAATGTGATCATCTAAAGATGATGTTTACAAACCTCAAGTATCCCGACCACCTCGTCAATTCCACCATCTCTCACTTTGTCACCTCAGTTAGGTCGGAAAACCCTGGAGTGCAAGCTGAATTATCTATCAACGAAAATGCTGTTCATCGAGTGGTTTTGCCTTTTAAAGATCAAAAGTCAGCTGACGCAGTGAAAAGGCAGTTATCAGATCTAAACCCGTGTTCAAGAGTCGCAAAATCTGTGAAGATCTCAGAATACGTGAGCCTAAACCTCCTATAGTTAGCCAACAATGCGTTGTATATAATTATAAATGTGATCTGTGTGATGCAGAGTACGTCGGGTACACCAGCCGGAATTTACATCAACGTATTAATGAGCACCGTAATTCGGCCATCGTCAAACATCTAAAGAACGACCATGGCCTACAAACCATCGGCGACCTGACCAAGCATTTCAACGTACTTAAAAAGTGCACCGGGAAACTGGACTATTTAGTTCATGAAAAGCTTTTCATAAAGAAGATGAAGCCCTCTTTGAACAAACAATCGGATTCCATACGCGCGATACTATTTATTTAATAGTTTACATTTATGCACTCAACACGCGCAATTATTTATTTAAATTTGAAAAAAAAAAAAAAAA
Organism: Stylophora pistillata; assembly: GCF_964205215.1. Classification (NCBI taxonomy): domain Eukaryota; kingdom Metazoa; phylum Cnidaria; class Anthozoa; order Scleractinia; family Pocilloporidae; genus Stylophora; species Stylophora pistillata. The sequence continues at coordinate 6,384,628 of NC_142524.1, read as the reverse complement.
AAAATTAACTTTTTATGTTTATCACCTTCGTACGGTATAAATTAACTATTCATTTTTATTCTCTTCTCACTTGAGAATGATGACACGGAGTCATCGAAACGTTGTGTGTTTTTCTCGCAAATATTTATTCTTAAATGTCTAACAAAATCTAATGTCATTCGATTAGTAGATTGATGTCAATATAGTCATATCCAAATTAAGCTGAATGAATTTGCACTCCAACAACACGACAAGTTTTGCCACCACTCTAATAAACAAATTAAATGTTTATTGTCCTCCTTAACACTATGAAAAGTGGTAGCCACAGCCCTGTCTCGATGGGCCCTTTAGTTTGTTCAAGTGGAGCTTTAAGCCCCCTCCACATACTAGACGTATGACAACGCAAAATTTAGTTTTTGTAATTTACTGTCCACACTAATATGGGAAACGAACATATTCCTAGAACTTCAAAATATTTCATTCTTGAGAATGAAAGAGTTCGGAAGCGAGCCGGAAGACCAGAAGTCACGTGACTTGATTGGGTAATTCGATAAAAGTAAGATACAAATCGTGTGCATAATCCTGTTTTCAACAACTTCATATTATATCCGGAAACAAAGCTGGTATAATACAAATCTTTCCCCAAACACGCAACCTAATTGATCCCAAAAGAGATTAGTCACGGTATTTGATGACATTATCTTATTTCATTTGTCTGTTAAAAGACCAGTCACATTCCAGCGAAACAGGTTTACTTGAAAGAACATCCGATTTTGTCCATCTCTAACGCTTCAAAAGGTAAGTGGTGATGATTTTCCCTCTGTTTTAAAAGGTCTTTTACAGATATTGCTGTTGATACCGTAGCTACCAGGCAGTAGGGCTACGTTCAATACCCGGGGAGGGTGGTATTCGATAAAAATTGTCATGGATGCTGGTCGGAAATTCCGATTCTACGCAACACAATTTTAGGATATCGATATTTCAACTTCCTTTCCATTCAACTCTCAGTGGAAAAAAAAAGATGTCCGTGTTTTTTAAAAAATATATTGAGTTTTTTCCGATTCGTATCCTAATCAATTATTGAGACAACAAATTCTTATTTGCCTGAAAGCGCATCGATGTGTATTCCCCTGGATTATAACAGGAAAGGCCCCGCCTCTGATCCTTTCATCCCTGCGGCCTGTGTCCACCTGTGTTACGTCACCCAGAGCCACAGGATACCCAAGCTCATGAAATGAAAGGTCGTGAACGTGACTCCACTTGACGTAAGAGGAGTTTGAGTTATAAAGCTCAGGAACTAAACGGAAAGCTCACCGAAAAAACCTTTAGATCGGAGTGAATAACAAAAATTATTACACGACTCGGGCAGTCAGCGGGCCAATAACTAGAATCAACCAATCAAAATGCTCTATTGCCGGTCAATATTTTCTCAGTATTGGACCGGGCACTGTCCCGAATGGTCCCGAATGATACCGCACTTGTGTCCCTTTGAACTTCAGTCGTATAATAAATCTCTTATTAACCAAGCTTGCTCGGGACCGTACTGGAAGAATATCGGCCCTCGGTCTTTTTTGTACGGACCGAGCTGCGCTCGGTCCATACTGTCAAGACCTCGGGCCGATATTCTCCCAGTACGGCCCTCGCGCTTGGTTAATAAGATGTATGTACAAAAAAGAAGGAAGGTAATCCAATATCATTTCACAGGTATTGCATTTTGAACTATTTCCCTTTGAGTTTGCATACAAGCATTCTCGTAACACAAAACTGCGCACTGGCATGAGTCGTGTTCATGTTCGTTTCATGTCATGAACTTATCGAAGGCCTGTTTTTAAGACAGGTCATGTCCGGGAACACCAAATCACCGATGATTCCCCCTTTGTCTGGTTTTTGTCAAGAGAGCATTTACGTAAAACGCATGCTGTTAAAAGTCCATCCTTAAGTGAATTGCGATGTTCCTGTTTTCAATTACTTGAGGTGAAATTTGTCATCACTCTTTCAGTGAGCGCTTATAGAACTCTGATATTAAACTTTATTGTTCGGCACAATATAATGAGACAGCGCCAATCGCCCGTAATCTGAGAAAAGCTGTGTGTGATAGGATCTAACATCAGCATCAGGCGCGTAGATCAGTGCAGAAGTCACGACGAAAAGTGAATCGGAATGAAATCCCACCTTTTAAACTCTCCAACAGGGCTATTGCGAAACTTGTCTGAAGTAGAGTATTTCCCAGCTACCTGAGTATTTCCATACAACATTAAATTTAACACAATGGTAGGGGAGGGGATAATCCTGTGGTGCAAGCTTTGCAGTCCCACCCGCAGCGTCCCACCGCTGGACGAAAGGCAGGAGGGCACTTGTCGAAAGTTTGGACACGGTGTGCCAAAATCGTCGCTCTATTGATGACATACCTTTTCATTTTGTTCTAGTGTTCAATACGTGCTTTTTTTTTTTTTAATCAAACTTGCAAACTCTCTGTTTAGGCTGTTAAAATAGCATAGTCTCGTAAACGACATGGGGATGGACCCTTAAAATGATAAGTTATTAAAGCTAACAGACCGCGAAAATCCGTGACGAAGCTACCCCCGGAGGTAATGGCATTTATGAGGTTCTTATCATCGGCATACGAGCAACTAATAAAACGAATCGGCAACAGACCTGTTGTCTCGCAATTCACACTCTTGTGTTTAAACAGTCGATCATCACTCCTGTTCAAGCTTTTTAGGAGAAAACACGCACTACGAAGACCACTTGACGATGTTAAGGAAAACCACGAATAACGATTTTCACGCGAGACCGCAACGGTAGGAGAGCGAGGAGGCTTTCAAATCTTGGCGAAACGTTAAGGAGGGATTTTTTTTTTCGGATTTTGTAAGTGGCTACGTTTTTGTCTAATGTACGTGGCGACCGGCAAAATAAAAATCCTCATTTTGGGTTTATAGAACTCCTTAGCGAACACCAGTTTTGTCCCTTCTAATAATGAAATACTTCGCAGTTAACGAGGTTCTCGTTAGAATATTTGTAAAAGATAATACTGTATTTGACATGATTGTGTGGTACAACAACCTCCAGATTTTTCCCGCTAACGAAAGGGTTACTTTATCGAAGCTTTATACTCACTGTTGTGGTTAGTTTAAGACAAGTTTTTCATTATGTTTTGATAATAAATTCCTGCGCTATAATCTTCAACTTCGGAGTCTTGTTACATATTTAATGTTTTGACCTAAATGCTGTCATTTACCCTTGATTTTAGGAGGAATCCTAGTTTAAATGTACGATATAAACACCTTTTATGACGGAATTAGAAACTTTTGTCGTGTATGACTGATTGATAGACGCCTGATTATCCTAGATCAAACAAACAGCAGCCATGAAAAGAATTCACGATTGAATCCAATGGAAGACAAAAGCAGTCATCGTTATCTTGACAAGATCGAAAAGTACAATGAAAGATGAACACAGTCACTCAGAGTTCCTCGCATAAGAAAACAGTGAAAAATTCAAAGCATGAACATACCGTATCCGGGAGAACTGCGAATTGAACCAGGGAACAATGAAAGTAGACACAAAATCACTACTAGAGCGCAGCGATGAGGACACGACATTTTCCCGGCGTATCTCCCTTGTTCAATATTCACTATAAGCTTTAGTTTGCCAACTGTGAGAAGTCATTCATGATCGTGACAGGGGCGAGGGTCAATCGCCACTCCCTGTGGTCAAATTGACAGATTTCATCCGACAGTTCCGGCACAAATTTTGGAATTCAGCTCCTTTGTTGTAGATCAGGGAAGCTGGCAAGAAGAGGAGGAAGGGATTGAGTGTGGGAGGGGGGGGGGGGGGGAGGGGAGGTTAGAGGAACTCTCATGCAGGAAAGCCATATCAATGCTAGAATTGAAATTTACGGAGCATATTTGAAAATGGAGATGGGGCAACTACGGAGAAAAGGCAGGGAAGAACTCCCGTAACAAAGAAATGGCAACGCTGGAATGGTTACTGACGGATCTTGCAAGGGTCACGGTTTAAGAACTTAATTACGCTTAGAGTTTCGAATTTTGTCATTTGTATCAGTGATTCTCTTCTTCCCTGACCGTCCTCTTTTTTTTCTAAAATTTGTCTTATTTCATTGGTTCTTTCTTTCCAAACTGTCAGTTTTTTGTTTCCCTTTAAGTGGAAGTAACATGGTTCGTCGCAAAAACGACTCTCATTGCATGACATTGTCCTCTTCAAGCATCTCCGACCTGTAACTTCCCTTCCCCCCACACCCTTCCTTCATTTTCACCAATTCTACACTGAAAGAGTTGCCTGAATTTCAGTGTAGAGTTGTTGAAAATGGGGGGGGGGGGGGGGACGGCGGAACGTCAGGGCGGTTGAAAGTGGGAGATAAGACTCATGGGAGAGGGGGGAGGGGAAATACAAGTTCTCCCCAAGGTTCCCCCGTAAGAGATACCGGGCTCGCTTGTTATGTCGATTAAAACAGAAACACTTATTCTAGACTATTGCATGTGGTTGAGTTTAGGGGAAGGGTTAAGCATTTCCGGCTTACTGGAAGAATAAGCACGGAAAGGGGCGCAACTAAGTTGGAACCGAAAATAGACAGAAAAAGAGGCAAAAACACGTCGTTCACTAACCGTAGAAGCTTTTTCACTGAGATTTGCAGCGATGTAGAGCATAAGGTCTGGAAGTAACACGATGACGCCTGCGGCAAAGAATAGTCTTTCTTTTTAATTCCTTTCTTTATCGCATCATCGATCATATATTAACTGGATAAGAATAGGAAATAAAAGAATCCTGTTCCAGAGAAAAGAAGAAATTTTTAATTGGGGCACGTGCAGTTTAAAATAGGTCGTGGAAACTTTCCTTAGTTTGAATGACAACCGCTTCACAATTAAACACTTCGATCAAAAGTATAACTTTTTTGATTGACGCTGCCAGTAAGAACACAACCTGAATGATATGGTGGCGTTCAGGTTTGTATTCAAAAAGAGATATTATAAATACCGGTAATATCTCTATATATAGTAGCCATGTCTCAGACACGTGTGTATCAATTTTCCACCACTCTAATCCAGCTTTTAACGGATTTCAGTTCAAACGGCTTTTCCCTATCAAGTTTCAACCACGACTGGTGCAAACTCCTCCGGCTCGTTCTCAAAATCCCAGTTGAATCGTTTGGTCAAATGAAGCCGGAATCGTCGAGCTTTGTCCACTAACTTTTTATCCGCTGACGTCGAACTCTCCAGGTTGGAGAAAAACATCTGGATGATCAATAAAGCAAAGAGTGAGAAAAGGGGAATGGAGAATAAAAAATAAGGTGGCGCGGGGAAATGTTGACAAGGCGAAAACGAAACAAAGCAAGACTAAACAACAATAGCATAAACAACATCGACTTAAGATAAAAACAATACAAACGACAATCAAGTGGGTAACAGGACCCCAGGATTAACAAGATTTTGGCTGAACTCTCCGAAAAAAAGATGCTTAATACAGTCTAATACAAGATTATGTTAGGGATGAAAAGTGTTGTGTTACATCTTTAATTCTGAGATACAATGAAATATATGAAGTTCATATATTTTGTACTGCGGTATTAGATACATATGCACGATCCTCGCAGTAGATAGCGCTATTTAAGCAATAGCGAAAATCAGACCTGAAAAAAATCAGGCCTGTACGGGATTCGAACCACTGACCTCTGTGATACTAGTGCAGCGCTCTACCAATTGAGCTAACAAGCCAACTGAGAGCAGGCCGTTAAGTTGATTCGTAATAAACCCGTGAAAGTGATAAATGAGATACAATGAAATATATGAAGTTCATTTATTTTGTACTGTGGTATTAGATACATATGCACGATCTGTACAGGCCTGAATTTTTTCAGGTCTGATTTTCGCTATTGCTTAAATAGCGCTATCTACTGCGAGGATCCTGCATATGTATCTAATACCGCAGTACAAAATATATGAACTTCATATTTTTCATTGTATCTCATTTATCACTTTCACGGGTTTATTACGAATCAACTTAACGGCCTGCTCCCAGTTGGCTTGTTAGCTCAATTGGTAGAGCGCTGCACTAGTATCGCAGAGGTCAGTGGTTCGATCCCGTACAGGCCTGATTTTTTTTTTTTTTTTTTTCAGGTCTGATTTTCGCTATTGCTTAAATAGCGCTATCTTCTGCGAGGATCGTGCATATGTATCTTCAATTCTGTAATCTAAATTTCCATACAACAGTTTATAAAATTAAAAAAATGGGAATAATCAAAAGGCAACTTGTGTACGCGTTTTAAAGAGTCGAGCGTGAGAACGAAGTCGCGAGAGGCTTGGGACGGAAAACAGGTTTCCCGCTCGAGGCTAGCCTACAGTGCCGGCGTATTTTGGGCGCACGAGTGCACATTTTTCCACTTAACACCTACTCCCTCGGCAAATATTTCCTTGCCCCAATCCTACACAGTTACCAAATCTAAGATGGCGGCCTAATACGAAAATGTGCACTCGTGCGCCCAAAATACGCCGGCACTGCAGGCTAGCTCGAGGCTTCAGCCTTGTCGATTTTGAAGCGCACACAAAACCGCTAGCTAAAAAAAAAAAAAGTGAGTACTATTTCAGTTATCGCTGTACAATCTGATCCATTCTGAGGTCCCCCTTGATTTTTGCTAAAGTGAGATATATAGTAAGGGAGACGTGTGGACAAGCCCAAATTCCAATTTCCCTCCCATATTAACAATAAAATGAATCTGCATTCCGTAGACACCTCTTTTAAGTGGGCATGGGCACCAAACACTTCAATACCATTAAAACTGTATTGAGCCGTCAGCTTAAAGAGGAACTTGAAGATCAGAATAAAGCTTAATTATTTTGCAGGGATAATCGGTGTATCTATTTGGAACAAAGTTCATTACTGCATTAGATCCCTTAGTAAATCCAAATTCTTTAAGACTATTTTACACAAATACATCTCGATACCCAAGAGCTAAAGGAATTAAAATCCCTCAATTGATTAAATACTTAATACAGTACCTTAATAGCTTGTAAGAAATAATTACTCAGGCTTAACTTCAGTTTTTTATTTATCTGTTAAGTTTCTTTCATAGTTGATGCATTTATATGGCTTTTTGCTGAGTGTCTGGGTTTAGTAATCGCTTCCCTTTGTAAATTTCTTTCCTTCCTGTAAAGAAATATCATTTCTCCACTGCTTTGACTAGCCTTTTAGGCCATTAGCAGTGAGAGATAACCTACAACTTATGTATCTATTTATTGAATTTATTATTAGCCGTCCTTTTAGTGAGCTACAGTATTAAAGATGAGTTACTGGTTACTGGTTACATATTATTTCACTTCTAAAACTTTTTAAATTCTAGTTGACACATGTCATTCTATCGACTTGAAAGGGCTAGGTTCAAAGGCTAGCAAAATATTCATTTTGAGTCATTCTTAATATCAAGCCTCCCCAAGATGTCCCATCGTCTGAGCTGTTCTACAAATTAAACTGGATGACTATAAATCAATGCATAGAATACTTTACTTCTATATTGATGTTCAAAACCATTAATAAATCTAGCCCTAATTATCTACAGAATAGGTATGAGTGTGTTAAAGACAAACATCAAATCAATACAAGATCAGCCACAAACAGAAACCTGTTCACACCTAAGCTATCTTCTAAGACTGGACAAAGATCTTTCCAATACAGAGGTGTACACGCTTGGAACAGTTTATCTGTAGAAGCTAGAGACTATAGCCTAGAACAGTTTAAAAAATATGTAGCTGGAACTGTTTGTAAATAAAATATTCTTCCTGTAATTTTAAATTTTTTATCTTCGATCAGTCTTTAAGTCTTAGGAAATTTTAGTAATGTAGATAGAGGACCACCCTTATCAACTTAGTGTTAGCTGGTGATATCCTCTGTAAATATTGTTTTTATTATTATTATTATTATTATTATTATTATTGTTATTATTGTGACATTGAAATCGCAGCTGCCAAGGGAGCCATTGACATTGTTTAATGACTTTTAGCAGCCTTGTATAAAGGGTTCTAGATTTGCCATTCACCTTTCTCTTTTCTGTATAGTTTTAGATATGCTTTAATTTACTTATCAGAGTATTAGACTTTGAATCTGTTCAGATTTGACTCCGTCATTTATACTTTTCCAGACACTTTGACATTAAAAGAAAAAGGAGTAGATGTGAGCCGAAAGTGAGTTATTTTGGATCATTTTTTACGCTGTTAATATTCTGTATTGTAGAGGAATTTATGGAAATTATTGCTAAATAAAGATCATATCATGCTTTGTTAAGTGCATTATTATTATTATAATTATTATCCATTTCAAGATTACAACCTATTTTCCATCAAGCAGTTTACTAAAGCCGTATACAGATGATACTGGCCAGTGTGCTAAGGGTCTCTGCTTCAACAGGTTTTCACTGTTAGTAATTATGTCTCTTTACAAAGGAAATGTTATTAATTTTACTCTCACCTGCAAAGTTGTGGTAAGGAAATTATTGGATGACACTATGTCCACAAAGAAATCTTTTGGAATTTCTTGCACTTGAAAATGTAACACTCCTGAGCAAAACAAAGCAAGGTGAGAACTTAATAAAAATATAGAAGTATACAAAGTAAAACAAAAAACAAAAAAACAACAACAAAATAACAAAACAACATTATTGCACTTGTGGGATGTGGTTATTGAATGAAACCCTCAGTGGCTTTTGATACAACATCAACTTCTCCTTTTGTTTCACAAAGGAATACAAGATTGTTTGAAAGGAAAAATCCAGTAATTAATCAGGAATCCTCTAGGGCAGACAAGCAATGAGAAAGGAGAAAAATATCAATTGGGTTTTATCAACTGATCCAATAGCAAATTCTCCAAAATAACGTTATAAGAATTGTATAGCAGACAGTGAGCAGAACTGCTAATGAGATCTTGGGAGTGACAGAATTGAATCCAGTAACCTGACCATTTTACACCATTGTAGAGAATTTAGCCATTATTCTTTCCCAGATTATAAAAAAAAAAAAATACTCTTAAATTAATTGGTATACTCTTTGGCAAACTCAGTGATAAAACAGGCCTTACCTATGAGGACATCAAATATATCACTGTACATTGACAAAGCTTCATCGCAGTCACACAGCAGATTAAGAAGTCTTTTCCAGTGTTCAAATGCATCATACACTGCCAAAAATACAAAAAAATTAGTTCATGACTACTTTATGTTACTCTCTGGTTTATATTGATTTCACAAAAAAATTAGTTCATTACTATTTTATGCTACTCTCTCAGGTTTATATTGATTTCACAGCTTTTTTTTTTTATACTTCTCTGAGACTTAAGATTCAGAAATCTTGTAAGTCCAAAAAACAATTCAAAATTAAAAAAAAGGTCCTTAAAAAATGAGATTTAATTGTGGTGGAAATGACACAGGTTGTCTGTTAATGGGGTGGTTGACAAGAAATCCCTTGACTTTTTTTTTTCTTTAGATTTTACAATGAATATCATAATAAAGTGCACCTAAACCCAAACATTTTTTTTTTCACTTAACGAAATAAGCATATTTTTTGGAGTATTTCTGTGCAAAAATTTTTTTATTTGCTCAAATCTTCAATTGTCTGTGCCCAGTCAAAATACGGAAAATCGGCCGCCATCTTGCCCCACGACCGAGTTTAAAGAGGAATGGCTCTACGGGGTAATGTGACGTAAAATCGAGAACACGAAAGTCTGCATTTCACATATTTTCACTTGTTTGAGAAGGTTGTAGTCGATATTGTCCAAAAATATGCCCACTAAGTGTGTTGTTGGAGGATGTAGCAACGTGCGAAATTTGCAAGAGGGTATCGTGCTTCATACATTCCTCATACCACACACCTAGTCGGTATATTTCGGACGATATCGACAACAACCTTCCCAAACAAGTGAAAATGTGTGAAATGCAGACTTTCGTGTTCTCAATTTGATGTCACATTACCCGCTTCAGAGCCATTCCTCTTTAAACTCGGTCGTGGGGCAAGATGGTGACCGATTTTCCTTATTTTGACTGGGCTCAGAAAATTAAAGATTTGAGCAAATTAAAAAATTTTTGCACAGAAATATTCCAAAAAATAAGCTTATTTCGTTAAGCATCATTTTTTTGGGTTTAGGTGCACTTTAGTAAAATAATTGCAAACTTTTTACCTTGGCCAACAAGGAAACACACAAAGGCAAACTGAAGTTCACCAACGATTTCCTTTCTGTCTTGGATGATAAAGAAAGGAAAAAGCAACAAAAAAAAGGAAACAAGAAAGACAAAAATCAGTGCAAACCATAATCAGGTCACATTGCTGTGAAAAGATCCTTTACCCCTCTATACCCTAACAGCAGCAAGGCTGTGGTCTAGCAATGCCTGGTGGCCCCTGGTGCTTTACTTTTGCTCTTGGGTGACTCAGGAATCTTAGTTTTTTCATAAGGAGCATAAGCTGGGCACCCTGGATTTCACAGTTTTCAGGGCACTGGGCTCCCTTCAATTTTCCTTAAAGCAGTATGCACATCCTCCATATTGTTCTCAGTAAATTTCCTATGGAAATTACGAGGAGAATTTGTCTAACAATCAAGAGCTTCTTGAGTTCCTGGGTTTATCACTGCGAGGATTGCTTTCATACATTTCATAAACCACAGCACACATATATGATTTCCATATGTTTAAATTCATTGATTTATTACTTAGACGGGTTTAATACAAACCAACATAATGACCACCTCCCAGTTGGCTTGTTGGCTCAGTTTGTAGAGCACTGCACTGTTATTGCAGAGGTCATGGGACTGAATTTTCATTTTTCAGGCCTTATTTCCACTACTACATAAGGAGGGTTTATTACCGCAAGGATCACTTTCCTGATCTTGTCGTTTAATATTCCTGCGGCATTAATGTTTGACTCAGGAGTGATATTTTTGGGAGATGTAAGATGTTTGTCACTCTTCAGGGTGAAAGGGCTGAAGTAATGTAAGCTTTTAGATTAAGAATTGGATGAATATAGCCGTCAGGTGTGTCCATAGTTTGGGCAAAAACACTCTTACCAAAAAAATTTAGATTCACTTTTAACAAACACAACAAATGTATGAAATTCATATATCTGAACTGTGGTTATAGAAACATATTTGTGCACAATCCTCGCAGTAAAGAGCGCTATTTAAGCAATTCAGGCCTGTACGGGATTCAAACCACTGACCTCTGCAATATTAGTGCAGCACTCTACTAATTAAGCTAACAAGCCAACTGGGAGCAGGTCATCAAATAAGTCCGACATTTAACAGCAGAGCAGGACTGTATAAACAGTTAAAACTCCTTACCCTTTAACTTCCAAGATGTGATTGTTAATTCTTCAATCTATCTGCTACACATTTCCTTGTAAATTAGTGATGGGAAATTGGCGTCAGATCAGGATAATTAACAACTATTCACCGAAGTGGGGGTGGTTAGTGGTGGATATTTACCAAGCCGCGAAGTGGCGAGGTAAATATCCACCGCTAACCACCCCACTTCGGTGAATAGTTGTTTTAGTATATACTAAAACAGTGAGATAATATACACCACCGTCGTTAATTTGAGTGATTTCTTCACTTGTCACGGATGCAAACCGGGACGCCATTTTTTCCTGAGTTGCTCGGAGGTAAATAGCAAAGGATATTCGGAGTTGACTAGCCAATCACAGTGCGCCTTCAAAGCTATCCGCTGTTTTAGTATATACTAACAACTTCTACCTTCAGGATAAGTTTGAGTACTCTCATTACCTGTTTGCTGGATAATGTATGAATCTGATAGGGAGAAGTTACATACTAATCACTAACCTTTCATACCGCTGATCATGTTACCAAGAACATAACTGCTGTCCATGCTGTGTTTGCTAATTTCTGCTGGAGATGCACCCTCAGGGAACTTCTGTTTGGGAATCTCTGAAAATCTTATCACAGCATCTGGATTGTGGGCAATTGAAGAAATGGTGCTCTCACTCATAGAAGGCTTTGTTCTGGTATATGACAGCTCTTGGGCAAGCTCAGTTGCTGAAGAAATCTTTTTGCATGCAGGTTGAAGTCTTTCTAGTAAATCTTCAGTTATATGGTTGGTCAAGGAGACCCATTTCTTTAAGTGTTCATAGGGATAAGGACCAAGAAAAGAATCCATATCTTGTAAACCTTTACATTTCATAGAATGAAATTAAAAACTGTGTTAAAAATGCTGTGATGCTGGAGTATCAGCAAGCACCATGACTACTTGTGATTCCCACAATTCTCTTTCTCAAACTTTCAGCTCTCTATAATTTGCTCAAACTCTACCAAAGTACAGTACATTCGTATTAAAGATAAAGTCTGTACTCAAGCCAAGTCACCCATGCAACCAGAGCTTATTCTGGTTTCTATCAAATGAAACAACTAAAAAATAATTAAAGGCTGATAGTTTCGAAAGAAACTGTTTGGGGCTGTGTCGGTGGGAGTAACAAAATAATTTGGATATATCAACAAAGTTGAAGTGGTAAATTGGCCACCGTAACGATTACAAAAGCTGATGTTTCGAGCGTTAGCCCTTCGTTGGAGCGAAGGGCAAAGGGCTCCGACGAAGGGCGAAGGGCTAACGCTCCAAACATCAGCTTTTGTAATCGTTACGGTGGCCAATTTACCACTTCAACTTTGCTGATATATCCAAATTAAAAAATAATTAAATTTACTCCCCCCAAAATTCCCTGATAATTTGCTTGTACCCAGTTATACTCCTCAGAACAGAGGGCTCTGTAAGAGATATCATAAGTAATTCTCTTTACTGTCTGTCATATGATTCTTATGACATAAGTATAGAGAATTTGGTATTGGATCAACTAACATTCCCCCATCTGATATCTTTCCTTATTCTCATCACTTGTCTGTGTGATGTAATGATATTGTAAGGAGAAATTCCATCTTGGTTACCCATGGGAGTTAAAGGGTTCAGATAGATGCAATAAAATCTACACAGACAATACCTTGTCTATATCTATTTAATTCTTCTTCGCTACAGTCCACTCGGATCACATCTTCACTGCTCGGATCCCATTTCATGACATGGATATCATGACGCTTGGTGAAAAGAAACATGCCCGTTCTCGGAGCGCTTTCTCCCCCACCATCTACTGCGCTGTAGTAAATGAAATGAAGCCCGGCTGGTACCATTTTTACTCCTTTATATCGTGGACCAGCGCTCCATGAGAAGTAATCAATGCCGAATTCGGTGCCTTCGGGAACGTCCAAAACTATCAGGGTTGCGCCTTCTTTATTGAGGCGATTTGCAACTTCAGGATCCATTTCGGCCATTTTAAATGGATTTTTATGTAAAAAACTGCAGATGAGTAATTTAAAATGGGGATAATAACTTGGAAGTAGGCAAGTTTCCCCAAAACAAACTATCCAGCTCAACAAACACTACCAAATCGTCCGCCATGTTGACCGAGGACGGGTATGAAAACTAGCGCCCAGACTGCTAAACGAATGAATCCGGGCCTTTGGATAACCATGTCACGTGACCTGATGACCGAGAAGCTTGTGAGCAATTCCACGAGCGCGCGTTGGATATGAGATAGATAGCTAATGAGGCGCGTAGCACCGAGTTGGCTATGATCATCTCATATCCAATTATTGTTTTATTGGAATTATTGTTTTATTGAAGACATGAAATTAAATTATTAAATTTTATTAAATTTTTTAGCTCCATTTGCTTTGAAGCTGATGCTTACGCTAACCATATTTGTTGTAGATTGTGGTATATTGGCTCATATACCATAATGGCTAAGCCAATAAAAAGTCTTGAATTGCATTATCCAAGGATGCAGATTTTAATAGGGTTAGAAGCTTCTAAGATACTTCAAATTCTTTCTATGAACAAAACTAGATGAAAGAAAAAAAACCTTATGGCAAGTTTGCTTCAATGGTTTGGCTTTTGTTGGAAGAAAAAGAGTTACTGAGACATGCAAAGGCTTGTCAAATGATGCTTTCAGTCAAAATTTGTTGGCATTAACGTGATATAAATGGGAACGAGGAAAGTTGATGGGAGGAAAAATGGAAACTGAGAAGATAGCCCTTGGCTCAAAATTGATATTTTGAGCTGCTATATAGAAGAGTTACAGATTATCAAAATTTTCAAGTAATCAACTTTCAGTATGATTTGTAGCATTTTGCTAAATTAGGTGTCAAATGACAAGGCAGCTTACAACATAATTATACCTGTCAGCACATTTGAGTGACAGTAAGCATAATTGCTATACCAAATACGTCAAGAGGAAAGATTTGACACATATATTTATATAACAACTTTCTTGGCAACTCTTCAAAACATAATTTACATAGTTTGAGCTACACCACCCTTACATCGCAAATTGAATTCTTTACAATTTTTTAAAGATATTTGTCATAATTATATAATATAAATACATTGCATTAAAAGTTCTTTTCGGTAATTATAGATTTCAAAATTTTGAGCTATATTTTTAGGATCCAGTCCTAGAAACAAATTTCTTTTTTTTTAAGTCTTTATGCAACATTAAGACTTTGAAAAGATTTGCAACACCACTTTGCTTCCACAGCTAGACAAAGAAGAAATGACAAGTGGAAGTGTCTATTGTGTAAACAATTTTAAGTAATGACATAGATTAGTGGGTAAAGTGTGCAAGAAATGGTCACCAATTGTGAATCATCCAAAAATACTGAAAAAAAATTGTTGGTTTAATGTATCTTTTCAAAGAATTGAAAAGTTGGAGCTGTAAGCTTATAAGAGACAAAGAAAGAATCAAGTGACTTAAAACTATTCACAGTGGCTTAGCCCTAAGATCCAACACAGCTGGGCCATGAAATGTTGGAAACAAAAGCACCTATAATAACATTAGGCCCTTCCATATAAGCAGAATTCTAGAAAAAACTCCCTCTCAGAAAATAGGGATATTGCAAACCTAAACAAAGACTAGTTGGAAAAAGGACTTAAACAACGCTGGATATATAATGCATTGGGAATTTCTCTGGAAAGTTCCCTTTCTGCTGCTCCATTACTGCTATACTCGTTCTCCTTAAAACACTGTATCGTCCAGCCTGCTTGTTGGCATTATTTACATTGTTGAAAGAAGAAGTGAAATCAATTTGACAGTAACCCTGTTTGAAGTAAATTTTCTTCAGTAAAAACATGGTTCCCAGCAAACAGAGAGAACAAATGTAATACACCAAACTTCAGCTGAAAAACCAAAAGTTTACCAAGAAAAGAAAAAATCCTCACAGAGGAACACACTGTTTGGTTTACATCAATAAAACTGAGGATCTAAAAAGTTTCAAAGTATGAAGGTGAAACTAGAAAAAAATGAGTCCTAGAAAAAGATCGTTGTAGTTTCTGGGCAAATAAGTATAATTTCAACTACAATTTTCCTAAAGAAAATTCATTAGAATTTGAAATTGGAGATTGTTTTAAGGAATAATAAAATTCAATTGCTCACACCCGAGAGGTCCATTTAGTGCTGCCATCGGCTAACAATGGAATGGCTTTCAATCAATATGACCAACTTAGTCCATAAGTTGAAAATGTCACATATCATACACTAGTGACTATTATAATGTTGAATATTAATTTATGATTGTGAAAATAGAAAGAATATTTTTATGTGCAACATCTGGCTACTATGTACAATGAAGATTTCTGATAATGAATATAAAAAAGAACTACCTAAACATGCAATTTGTTGATAACTTTGCCAAGTGTGTTCTCTGGGCTCGGCAGCAGGCTCTCCATTTTGATAAGAAGTCGTTCCACAGTGATGGTTTCTCCGCTGTTACCAATGGCAACATGCTCAATGCGAGGACTGCAGAGCTTAACTTCCCTGATGTGTTTGCATTTGTCTCTAAGTTCCTGAACCAAGTCTGCGTCGCAATCATCAATCAACTTGAAATTGATTAAGGACACTGCCTCTATGAGTGGGCACATCTTAATAAGATTGGGTACTAATGAACTCTCTGACAAGGCCTCCTTGCGAAGAGGTCCAAACTCCAAAATCCTCAACTTGGAAACAAACTTGAACATCTCAGCTATCACTGAGGGGGGTATCCTAGGGGAGTGACTAACTCCTAAGTACCGTAGGGACGGGGAATGTCGCAGAACGCCCTCCAAACATTCCGCCGACAGTAGAAAGTTCCATCGCAGATCTAAAGTCTCTAAACATTTGTAAGCCAGCGTTGGCCTCACTTCTTGGTAAATTCTCAAATGAAGAATGTGCCGAAATCCACATTGATTCATTTTAAAATAGCGAATATCCGGCAACCTAGAAATCACGTTTGAAAGGCCAGTGGTTGTCACGAAATAGCAACCGGTCAGATCAAGTTCTTTCACCACGGTCTTTTCCCAACTAACTGCCATCAGTGCCTCATCGGTGATCTTTGTAAATCGAATAAGCAGAGTTGAAACAGACTTACAATTATTTAGGACTCGATAAAGGTGTTTTCCTCGATAATTCTTACATTCGTTCAAGCATATCGATTCTAAGTGCGGACAATTCATCGAGACTTTGAGAAGTGCGTCATCAGTCAATGTCTCGCAATCCGTGCAATCAAGAATGCGCAAGTTTCTCATTTTCGCAAAAACATCAGGCACGAGACTCTCAGATGAGTCCATCCCCAATCCAACGTATCTCATTTGAGTAAAATGTCTCGGTAATCTTCTCATAAACTTGAAATTTCCCCACGAGTAGCGTAAATCCATGAGTTCTAAGCCCGTTGGAAAGTCGCGTATACCTTCGTGTCCCGTTTCGCTTTCAACCTCCGCTCCGTAAAAGACCAGACTACGGAGTTGAAGACATCTTTTAGCGAGTTCTTTAGCCACTTTGGCTGTGAGGGTACAACCGCCCAAATTAAGAGCTTTTACCGAGGATAAACGCGTCCTGATCAACATCAACAACGTCTCTTCATCAACCGCAGGCCAAAAATCATTCATGTCAACAACACACCAGAGCGAACGATCGTAGGCAATTCTTCGCCACCGCGGGCAAACTTGAGCCAAAACACCAAGTTCTCTTTTCGTAAAGTACCTGAACACTTCGAGAATTACAGAGTCGGGTATTTGTTTCTCCATTTCCAGGAGACACCGCTACTGACGATTGTATTCTCGCAGCTGGCGTTGTTCACCACGCGCAAGTAAAGCTTGCGTGCTTGCTTCAAGCACAGCCCAGCCAAGCGCTTTCCTCTATCGCGAGCAGCACATTTTCGTGAGAAACTCACGTCATATTCAACCGAAACTCTCGAACTTTTAAAACAAATTTACGCCAAGAGAGTCATTTTCTAAGCGCAAAAGACCTCCACGCTTTGACCATAGAACACGAAACACTGTAAACCTCATATAGAAAAGCTCGGTTCTTTGTTTCGCCGGATGAGAGGCCAATGCCCACTGGCTTCCGGGCTCTGATTGGAGCTGCTACATGACGTCACGCACTAGACACAAAAGAAACCATTTCAGCGCCTTTCAATACAATAAGCGCCTTTGGAGTTCGCGTCACGCGCGCGACATATAACGCGGATTTAGGCAAAAAACGCGTCCCTCTTGAGCGTGGCGTCACTCAAAATTTGTATATTATTTTTGAAATCTATTTAGATTCACGAGATAGATTCACTCGATGAACGATGTCATTTTTTTGTAACTGACTAAACAGCAGTGATACCAGAAGAAGTCAAAGCTCAAAATAATTATTAGCAACAGGAAGCGACCCAACACAAAGCTTATGCTTTTTGCTAAATATTCACTTGAAAACCGACACTTCCACATTTATTTATGAAAACATCTGTTTACCAACACTACAATCATCAAAATTCTCTCCTGTTTAGGGTCTTTGATTCTCCCCAATGATATACTTTTCACTGGCTAAGATTTAAAACCTGTAAAATGTTTCTGTGTTCCTTAGCGATGAATATTTTCAGTATCAGAGTGGTCTATATTGATGTTAACTTGATAATAGTGACCAAGATACATAATTCATGCTCTCCCTCTCTCAAATATTTGCCCAAGCATATCTGTTTCGTTGGCCAACAATGATCACAATTTGCATCACTATTGGCCCTTTATTGCGTCCGTTTGTTATCGTTTAGGAAAAAAATCGGACCCTAAACAGAGTTAACCAGTGCGCGTGAATGTTACGAGCTCCCCAGAGATGCTGACGCGTATTTAGATACATTGTTATGGATCTGACAGGGAGTCTTTTTAAGCAAGATTGTCGTCAATATAGACCAAAGTGAACATCAACCACGATTCCTCTTTGTAAAAAGGCGGTTTCATTCCTACTTTAGAAGTGAATGATGACAAAGCATGTTTCCTCTGTCTAATGAGCATAGATGTCGCAAGAAGTGTTTTTGGTTTGGCCTTTATCCCCCCTCCGCATGACCCCCACGTCCTAAATTAATTAGCAACGCATCACCGCCCGTTCTCGGATTGCAAAATAGTTGCCGAGAAAAATCTATTGACATTTAAACAAGTGAAAAAGTTTCCAGAAAAAGATAGTTATTCGGTCATTTCACAAGATGCTAAATCTATGTTCATTTGCTGCCATTTCTAACGGAGTTAAGATAGCTTTAGAGAGAAATATTACTTTGATCCATCGAGCCTTTCTTGAGCCAATATGCCGGTGAGTGTCATTGCTTTATTTCAGACATAAAGGAGGTATTTATAAAAGTAAATAATGTTTAGTCTGGCGGCTAATTTTCGCCGATTGCTTTGCGTGGGTGACAGGGATGGGCGCTGGGTTGGGCGTAATTTCGAGACTCTCAAGAAATCTTTTAAAATTCCGCGGGAAAGAGCTTACGCTGTCATGACAACAAAGTATCTGAGCCAGCGATGCAAATTGCCAGGCAAGCTATCAAAGATGGCGTCCACTGGGATCCAGATGCAGATGGACCCGCTGTTTTTAGCGATGAGTTTTTACCGTCGAAGGAAATTCGAAGAATGCTCAGAAGTATGTACAGAGTTGCTGAAGAAAAATCCTTATGACCAGGTATTTTTTTTCCGCGGAATTCATATGAAAAATACCTTTTATTTCCGCCACTAAATGAATTTTCTGTCACAACAAAATATAGAAATTATATAGCCATTGAGCTTAATTTTTTTTTTGGCCTCAATTAGGCTTCCTGGTGTTTAAAGACACGAGCGCTCACGGAGCAAGTCTACGTGGACGAAGTAGATGTTGACGAGGAAGGAATCGCGGAAATGTTGATGGATGATAACGCTGTTGCCCAGTTACCTCGTTAGTATATCATTCACTGCAATTTATTTATGCTTTCTCAGACAGGAATATTCGTACTTTTAACTGGTACCTTATATTTAGTTCTCTTTATAATAAGTGAGTAAGTAAGTAAGTAAGTAAGTAAGTAAATAAGTAAGTAAGTAAGTAAGTAAGTAAGTAAGTAAGTAAGTAAGTAAGTAAGTAAGTAAGTAAGTAAGTAAGTAAAACTTTATTTACACAGGTTAGCCCATTCAGCTCAAGGCTGGTATCCATAGGGGCCCTGTTTCTTAAAAATAAATTACATCAAAATTCTCAATTATTTATATATATGACTAGGATTTTAAAACTACATTAACAGTGTAATACTACAAAGCCAAAACACAATTAAGACCTAAAATAGTAGATAAAATATCAAGTTAAGATAAAAGAACTAAAATAGTAGATAAAATATCAAGTTAAGATAAAAGAAATGTCTTGCTCTGGGGCAGAACGTTTGATAAAAATTTCTTTGGCAGTAAAAAGAAAGGTCCTTTTCCCAAAATTTTGTTTTACTTTTGGTAGGGATAGCCTCATACTTTGCCTTGTGGAATAGTTGTGAATATTCAAAAATCTGGTGAAATATGATGAAAAGTAACTAGGAGCTAATGAGTGAAGACAAAGAAAAACGATTTTAGCCTTGTGATGATAGCGTCTACTGGAAAGATTTGCCCATTACAGCTGCTCTATTGCTTCAGATGAGTAAGAGCAACGTGTAATAATCCGTACAGATCTATTTTGTAAGCGCTGTAGTCAATCTATATCTTGCTGTAGAAGGTTACTCCAGGCAATGTCACAGTAATCAAGGGAAGGATTAAAGCATTATGAAAAAGTGTTGCTGCCACCTTCGTGACAAAACTTCTAATACGGCCCAGAATATTAACTCTTGACACCACCTTTTTGACACACATAGCCTTCCAAGTCATAAAATTGTCAAACACCACGCCTTGGTATTTAAAAGTAGTTTCACAAGATATGGACTTTCCGAAAAGATTAAGATTTAAAATACAATCGCGCTCTTTATGCCTTCGAGATGTAAATAGTACACACTTAGTTTTTGAAACATTGAGAACAAGATTGTTGTCTTCTAACCATTCAGATAGACACTGAAGATCTTGGTTAATGTAAAAGGTTAAATTTTCTACTGTTTGGCCAGCAAGATATAAAACTGTGTCGTCAGCGTACATATTTACAAAACAGTGTTTGACACAACATGGTAAATTGTTAATGTAGACAATGAATTACTGGGGTGCAAGGATGGACCCCTTTATTTCAAAAGACAGCCTCCACTGGGATGCAGATGGATCTATTGTTTTTTGGTGATGAGTTTTTATTGTGGAAGGAAGTTCGAAAAGTGCTTTAATAGAATTTTGTGCTTTGAAGTCTGTTTTTGAAAGTTTCTCGCATCCGCGGTGTCTACATGTTGGGCAGCCGGACAAGTTTTTGAAAATACTCCGAGTCCGGTCGTCAGAAATTTTTACAGAATTTTTCCTGAAATGTTATTTGAAGCTTGTGAGGATGATTAGACATTTGGGAGAGATTTCCATATAAGCCCATACTATTCTAAAACAAAACTGCTGTGTCAAAGATAATCTTTTGTTTTGCCCTTGTTTTCAATAAAAAAAGACTGAATGCCCATTTAGATGCTTTGTTTGGTATCCATACATACATACATATATACATACATACATTTTATTGGGTTTTGGGATAAAAGTACAGTAACATGCCTGCGGGTAGCTAAGCTAATCTAGGTGGGTCATGTTTACAGGAAGTAGATACAATTAAATACAGCCAAAAGTAACAAGAGAACGAAAAAAGCTAGAATTGACAACAATGACTAGAGACTACTGATAAACTAATGATATTACTAATATTAAATGACAACAGTCTTGACAGGAAATTACTGATACATAAAACAATATAATTGAATACACATCAACTGATCAATCAAGAGGAAGATAAATTCAACTTAACTTTTTGAACGATATCTGGAAGATCGATATAACAATCTTCTGAAGCTAGGATCTCAAAAAGTGTTTGTTTTATTTTCCTCTTGAAGGCATTTTTTGAAAGTTTTCTAAAAGATACAGGCATTTCATTCCATATTTTTGTTCCGACTCTAGAAAATGAATTCACTTGAATTGAGAGTCTGGAACTTTGTGCGTAAAAGTTATTAGAGGCAGAGCATTGAGTATTATAAGAATGAATATCAGAGACATCTCGAAAAAGATTTTGAATGTTTCCAGGAGCATTACTGTATCTTATTTCAAACATAAGGATTAGCTAAATGCTCATAATACAAAAATTTTAATGGTAAAACAGTGGCATTGATAAATAAAGGAATTATATGCTGATTTCACTCTCAGAAATAGATAAAGCGAAGAGCTCGCTTTTGAAGCTTGAGGAGCTTTTCAAGGTACGATTTATATGCTTGACCCCAGGCCGTCAAACCATAGGTTTGACGGCCTGGGGTCTGAAGCAGGCCCAAATAATATCCTATTCTTGTTATGAATAGTGATCTCCTCACAAAGGATCTTGATAGCTTAAGTTTGAAGGTGAACAAGAGTAGAAAAAATTAAAGTAAATGAAACTGATAAAATAACAGAAATGTATTGAAGATCAAAATCCTACTTAGGATACAAACTTGCAACATTTGACTCAATAATTATCTGAAAATGACAAGCAAGACAATTTTGTCTTATGGTAGTCATGAATGTTTTTGTTCCCAGGATGTATTGTTTAGTGGGGAAGATTGGCATCTTTTAAAAGTTTTGAAATTTGTTACAAGCTTAGCACATGGTGACTCCTTGTTATTTAACAAACCTTTAAGCCAAGATACACACAGAAAAATAAGGTAACAAAAGTGCATTTAGATCCTTGTGAATAAATTTAATAATTGCTTGGTTGTAAAACAAACCTTGGTCTGTTGTGGTGATTAGCCCGTTTTCTTTGGTTAAAATACCACCAGGACCTGGAACTTCACTGAAAAAACCGGGAACAAGCACTGGGCATGGAGCCCCTACTCCTGGAGTTAGGTAATAAAAAGTAGTAACATGGTCCTTTTTTTATCAAGAATTGTGACAGCTTTGCATTTTTCTGTTTGTCATTGTAACAATCCGAATACATATAGTTTAAAGCTATGTTTAATGCTTGCATTCCAGACCCATGTCCCAATCAGGACGTCCAGTTAGTGGATTTGTTAGACCTGGAACACAAAGTGGAAGACCTGGAACCATGGAACAAGCCATTAGAACTCCTCGTACTGCTCAAACAGCAAGGTGTACAGTAGTATGCTTTGTACTCAACAGAAGTTATATTTAATCTTTGAAGGAAGTTTAGAGAGAATTGAAGAAAATGAAAATTAAGGCCAAAATATATTCCAATGAACACTTTGAAATGCTAAACATATGACAAGGCTTGACACTAACTTTTCAATGTACTAGCCAAGTAGCAAGTGACCATTTAAATGTTACAACAATTTTAGTTTGTTTACTAGCCAAACGGGCTCATGCAAATTGAAAACCACCAGCCAAAACTGAATTTTTTACTAGTCTGTGGCTAGTTGGCTACTGTTAGTATTGAGCCCTGAGACGAGGTGGCTAAATTGATAATCTTTGTGGTTCATTTAACTTCTCAGACCAGTGACAAGTGCATCTGGTCGTCATGTTCGTCTTGGTACTGTAAGTATGCATCTTGCATGTGATATAAAATAATTGAAACTTGTTGTCTTTGATTAGGAAAACCTTATTTTAGAACCTGTCATACGTTTTACTCTCCAGAAAGTATTCTGAAGTGTTGGTTAACGTGGTATCCATGCAAGTCATACAAAATTTCAAAATACATGTACCCTAGTCGATAAGCAAGTCTCACTTTTAAATAATAAAGCTATTTTAGTTTCATTATTGGATGCAAAAGATCAAAACAAACTTTCTGGGCATTATGACTCTAGAATTAATCCAAGAAAAGACAACCCACGTGGAAACTTCTTTTATGAATTTTTTTTTAGGCTTCCATGCTGTCACAACCTGATGGACCATTTATTAACATTGCAAAGCTCAACTTGTCTAAATATGCACAGAGGCAAAATCTTGCAAAGGTATGGTGAGCACATAAATATAGGTATATCAACTAAGTTGAAATTGTAAATTGGCCACCGTAACTAGTTAGAAAGCTGATGTTTCAAGTGTTAGCCCTTCGTCTGACGAAGGGCTAACAAACCAAACGTCAGCTTTTTTACTCCTTACGGTGGCCAATTTACGATTTCAACTTAGTTGATATACCTTGTTACCCCCACCGATGCAGCACCACAGTTTCTTTAGAAACTTTCACCCTTTATACATAAATATAGTGCTTAGAGATAAAAAGACAAACAACAGAAAAATAGAAAAAAGATTTTTGTGTAAAATGTCTTCATTAAAAACAGAATTTTATCAGGATGTTAGTTCTTAGCCCTTTCCTTAATAAAGGAAGTGATCATCAATTTAGGAAGCTCCAGACTATCTAACAAATTCTCTTTGCTGTACTAGAGGAAGTTTAAAAAAGACAATGCGAAGAATACTAAACCAATGTGAGGGTGTAAAAACATCTGGACCCAGTTCAAACGGAGGAGAACTAGTCTTTTGGTTTCATTTTTTTTCAGGTTTTGTTTGAATATATTTTCCACCATGAAAATGATGTGCGAAATGTAAGTAATGGAGGAAAAATAAAATACGAAAATAAGAATAGCACTATATTATAATTGTTAGGTAATGAATATGTATCCTGTGTGTATGCAGTTGTTGTTGGAAAAGTGCATGTAACAATCTGAAATCGTGGTATTCTGGGTATCTAGTTATTAATGAATTATTGTAAGTGAAACAAATAAATGTGGACAAAGGAACCAATGAACAGAGGATAAATACCAACATGCATGTGGATATGAGAGGAACAAAAGAACAGAATATTACGTTGTAAAAATTTTTTCTTTAGGTTAACTTGAATTTGCTCTTGCTGAGTTTACATTGATTTCATTGTTTCTAAGGGTAACTGATTTTAGTTCTTATTTTTTTCATTTTTCATCAAGTTTAGAGTAAAAAGTTAGTCATAGGAATAAAAAAAAAAAAATTCCTTCAAACCTGCTCTGCTTCTTCCTTACAATGCTGTTTTGCCTGAAATTCTCAGGCCAAGGAACTGCAACCTGAAAAAAAAAAATTAATAAATAAATAAACTTTAATAGCTAACACAATTACTGGTAACCCAGTAGTTTACATTGTGGGCTGTATTAAGAAGAATTTTTAACTAATTGCTTAAAAATCCCCACTGACAGAAGGCAGACCAGTGGGCTATTTACAGAGCGCAGCCAAGGAGTTGAACAAGGGGCAACCGAGAACAAATCCAGTGAGTGGCAGGGTGGAGGACTTGAACCCGGGCCCACTGGATTTCAAGTCCAGCACCCTAACCTCTCGACCACGCCGCCTCTTAAAAAACTACCCAGAATGCCTATTGGGGTTGTTGCATGCACTTGCACTTTTTTTGACAAACTTTCTGTAAACAGCTGTATATCAATTGTTCTAAAAATATTAGCAAGCATAATCATATTGAATGCCAATTATTCAGAATCAGGGACTGTTTCCTTAGCATCTTCATCGTGTTCTTTGGTAACCAAAATATTGGCACTTCTAAAGTACCAAAGTACCATGAACAAAGTTTGCTTGAACAAAAGACCGTAATATGTTTCCATTATAAGACATGCCCTCTCCCCCCCTGTAATGACTTGGCCACTGTTTTCCTCAGACTGTGATGTATCTGTTATTTTCAGGCATTAGAGCTTGCGGCCAAAGCAACCGAAGAGTGTCAGTTTAAAGACTGGTGGTGGAAAGTTCAACTTGCTAAAAGCTATTACAGGTACAAGAACCCATGTTCCAGAGAGCAATATTTCAATTGAGTGCCGAAAGAAATCTAAGATTGGTTTGCTTTTGCTATGTGATTGGTCCAGAAAACCTACATCACTTTCTTGTCCGGTCAGATTCGAAACTAAATTTTTTGTCATTCTGCTCTCCAGACTCGGTATGTATCGTGATGCTGAGAGGCAGCTTAAATCTGCGCTACGTGATCAAGACATAGTGGACACCTACCTGTATCTGTGTAAAGTGTACAAGAGGCTCGACCAACCAGTCACTGCTATTGAAGTGTATAAAAAGGTTTGTCTTAGCATGCTATGTCTCGCCCCACCCTCCCCACCCCTGTCATAGCGCTGATTAGTAGTGTCTGTCCAAACTGAGATCAATTTTCAATCAAGTGTCGATGATTTTGCTTCGCTGTGCTCTGTGATTGGTGTAGAAAATTCGCGCCATCGTCGCGACCAATCAAAAGCGGAAACTCTATCGTACCAATCCCGACTTGGTTATCCTTGTGTTCCCGCGCTTCAGGCAGTTTTCATCGCTTCACTCAGAGTTCTCATAAGCTGTTTTCGACATTTCCCTTTATTCTGATTGGTGGCTGCGAAAAGTACAACATTTTGACGACCTTTCTTACATTGGTTTTAATTTTATACATTCTGCAGGCCTTGGAGAAATTTCCCGGAGAGACTACTCTTCTGACAGGAATAGCTCGCATTCACGAGGTAAAGAAATAAGTCACAGATTATTGACCTTGCCAGAACGTGTTAATAAAAATACTTGTCCTTAATTACAAGGACACGTTTCTGGGATGTGTCCGTCAGACTTTTAGAAAAGGGACCTCCCACCTAAAAAGACAGCAACGGCCACGAGAACAGAGATATACTTAGTGAAAGGAGCAATGGTCTTGTTTGCGTTTTTTTTTATGTATTTTTTTTTAACGCTTCTTCACGGTCCTCTATGAAACAAGCCAGTCGAGAGGATTTGCGCTAGGGATTGCAGAGCATCCATAAAAGTGTTATCAACTTTGTATTTCACTTGAGTTTGCTTGAAACACGGTTTTTTTTTTCCGAAAAATATTAACTCAAGGCAAGTGGCAAAAAATCAGTAGGCTTTAGACAAGTGGTCTCCATCTTCCTTTTGGAAATGTGACTTATATTTTTTGAATTGAAAGGAAAATACGTGATATTCATAACAGACTAAGAACTGTAGCAGACATGATCGTTATTGCCTTTCTTTGATGTGTCTTCAGGAGTTAAATGACATGACAAACGCCGTCAAGCTGTATAAAGAAGTTCTTCATTATGACAATACACACGTGGAGGCTATCGCTTGTATTGCAACGCATCATTTTTACACCGATCAGCCAGAAATAGCGCTCAGATTTTATCGGTAAGTTTTCGGTGGTTTTCTTAAGAGACATTTTAGAAGCTTAAAAAACCTTAAAAAAAACTTAATCCTTAAAAAAAAAAACAAAAAAACAAAACAAAAAACAAACACAACAGTAGTCGTCAAGGAACAAAGGGCAAGAGAATCTATTCCTCCAGCGTCTATTCTGCTTACTTGTACTTAGTGTTTTCTTTCAAGTTTTGACCAATATCTTTGGGTATGTACGAAAATAAATCAGTGATCAACATTTATCTCAGATCAAGAAAGTCTTTTACGGTTTTGTCGTATTAAAGTAACCGGCGCGTCAGAAACAAGTAGCTGGTGAAAACGCAGGAATGAATACCGGTTGTTAGCCGCAACACTGAAGTGCCTCGTTGTGTGAGAAATTTTTTTAGGGAGCTAACCCTAATAACAGACAATCGTTCCTCAGCACAGACCATCTAGTTTTACTCATACACATTCTTAGTCAAACATTATGACACCGTTTTCCCCAGGGAGGGATCTGGGAAAAGAGTTCGGAGAAAGCTTTGAATTTTGTGCACAAAAATGTGCAGGAGTCCTGAGAACGAGTACCTACTCAAATTGTTGTCACAACGGACAAGAATGCTAATCAAGCTGAATTTTTCCTTTCTCAGCCGCCTTCTCCAGATGGGTGTATACAACGCAGAACTGTTTACAAATCTTGGCCTGTGCTGTTTTTTCGCTCAACAGTACGACATGACATTGAACTGTTTCGAAAGGGCGTTGGCCTTGGCTTCGGATGAAAACATGGCGGATGTCTGGTATAATATTGGTCACGTCGCTGTGGTAAAGACTCGCTTTTTGTATTAAAATTGCACAATGTGGAGAATTGAACATTTTTGTCTTGTGACCCGTGAGGTTCCGCGTTCGCCTTCAGAGAAAATCATTGGACAAAAATCTCTGTTTGTAGCGGGGCATAGGATCTAGACTCTAACCTTTTTGGGCATCTTTTTGTTTCAATGATAATATTACCGAACTCTGTGTTGTGTTTTTAGGGTATTGGTGACATTCAGCTTGCCTACCAATGTTTCAGGCTTGCTCTGGCTTCGAATAACGATCACGCCGAAGCCTACAATAACCTGGGCGTACTCGAAATGCGGAAAGGTCGTACAGAACAGGTAGACTATATGATTCGTTAGAATTATGTTTATAATGGATTAAAAGTCGCGGTGGCCATATGGTTAACAGATTGAACTCCTCAACGAGATGTCCTGGGTCGAGCCCTAATCGAATGTTTTTTGGACAAGACACTTGAATTGGTAGCAGTAAATTGTCCAGGGAACTTGATTATTCCCGAGTCCCTCGCGTTTTATTGGAATGGAGTAATAAAAATGTATGGTTTCTCTGTGCTTTGCTGTAAACATCATTTTCTCCTAGATAATAATTGTTGCTTGAATCCTTATTTAATGCGCTTTTCCAGGCCCGCGCGTTCCTTCAAGCTGCGGCGTCTCTTGCTCCTCATATGTATGAGCCTCATTACAATCATGGACTGCTGTCACTTAAGGTTTGTTATTTCATTCTTTCCGATTTGTGGTTTAAATAAAAGAAAAAGGAGTTGACTGTTGGAAACTTTTCACAAGCTTGCTTTCATTTTCCTACAAACCAGGTCCGAAATTGCGCTCAGTTGGTCGTCCGATCTTGTACTCAGATCCCATCATGCAGCTGGAATGCAGGATCTTACCACCGATTGGCCATGGAGGGTCTGGGTACAAGATTACTGGTTGATAAATGCGACTGAAAGTTTACTTTTGGCGACTAGAATGTTAATGCTAGTTGCTATTAGTTTTAATTTTAATGTTCCTCATGGGAACCAGCGCTCGAAGAACGTAAATTGCGTCATTTTTTCCTGTTGAAAGCAGACGGTGCTACTTCTAATTTTCCTTTATCGCTATCCTGAAATTACCCGGCAAATGTTTTGTTTGTTTACTTTCTTCCTAACTATTTTGTATGCAATTTTGTAGATTGGAGACTTACAGAGCAGTCACAGCTCCATAACTAATTCCTTAGAAGGCTACCCGGATCACAGCGATAGTAAAGATGTCCTCAATCAACTCAAGGAGGATTTCGCCGCGTTGTGAAAAATGGACGACTTTTGCAAATAATGACTATAATATTGTACATAAAAGAAACGGCTGAACGTATGAACTTTTAAATATCATTGTCGTTTTTGTCTGACTGAATATCAAGCACAGTCTCCATAGATTCTTCCAAGAAAATGCCTTCCTCTTCTCGGACTGTTTTGAAGATTAACTAGCAATTTAGTCGCAGGGTTACCACAAATGTGGTGCATTGAAAACGGTGATGAATCATGGTTTATTTATTTGGATCACACATTAAATAATTAAAAATATATAAGGTTCCTCAAATAATGTTTTAGTGTCAGTTTATTTAGCAAAATACAATCCGTTCCCATTTTCCAACAAAGCAGGGTGCGGTCAAATTTCTTTGTTAAATCTATTTACACTAATAAGGTGCATTAAATTAGTTAAGTTAGCGCTATAAAATAACATTTTCATTTCATATCAAATACTAACATGCTCTCTCTACCGCATACACCTCCCCTCCATTTCCCTCCCCAATCCAATTGAAGCTAGTCTAGAATTTTTGACAATTCACGATTGCTAAGTTTCCAACAATTTTCAAAACAGTACAATTAAGAGATAAAATTTTAGTGCGCTACTACTTCAAATAGTGACAATTTGATGACGCAAAAATTAGGACACAACCAAACTAACGTATTCTATTTTTTTCTATGTATTAGAAAGGCGAAACTTTAATCTCAGCTGAATTTCTTTGCGGAAGTATCAGATTTGTTCTAAGTCCCTTCCGCGAACAACATGACGAGACCGCACTGCACCACCTAACATCGCTTTTCTCTCTCGTCCCTTGAGACATGCGTTAACGATATGTAAGGACTGGGATGCAGTGTTGAGCTGATGTATTAGACAAAGTGACAAATTTCTCTAAGCCCTGGGTAAACAAATGAAGTTTTTCTAAGAATTAAATAGCCTATGATATAAATATTAAAATGTGAAATTATCATTATTACTTTCTGGCTTGAATGGCACAAAATATTAAAAGTCACTTTCATAAATTTATAGCTGACATTTGAGAGCGAAATTAAAATATTACCTTTCAAGATCTGCTCCTTCTGTTTAAAAGCTTACCTAGGCTAAAAACGTGCTTTGATAAATAAGGAGGTTTCTGTCTAAGTCTTTTTTTTTTCCCGTTTAATAAGACCAGAAATAAATCTGTGAGTTAAAATCTGGCCGGTGGGAAACGTAAAACATCAAATAACATCCCACAAATTTGAGCATTTTAAAGAGTTTAAAATTGTTGAAATATCTGAACCGCAAAATTCTCATTATTAAAGCATTTTAAAATTCTTCCGAAGGGATAGCTTTGCATATGTAGTTCTACAGAAAATAGAATATGGAATGATTGGCGAGGGAAAACGAGATAAGAGCGAAGCAAACTACGGTAAAAACCTCTAGCAACAAAGTTGTTTTAAGACAGAAAAAAATTACGCTAACCTGGAAAAAGCCATATTTTTACTGATCTGCGGAGCGTTTTCTGTAGCTTCTATATTCCTAAACGACCAACTTAATTTTTATCAGCCATCGGACGTCAAATGAAGCACTATAAGTACTATTAGCGGCTTTATGAGTTAATACTTTAAAACTATATCTAATAAATTTATACTAAATTTCTCTCACTGCCGCTCAAATGAACTCTGGCTTATCGCTGATGGCAACAAGTGGGCGGATGAAATCTAGGCGTGATTTGGTTGGCTTGTACCGTCGAAGTCTGAAAAAAAGTTGAAAAAATACACCTTATTGGATGGTTTACTCTTTACATGCATATTCTCCCTGCTGTTCTCTTTACATTTCCTTAGGTGTTGACAAGGAGAATTTGTTTAACAATCAAGAGCTTCTTGTGTTTGTGATCATTTCCTTTATTCTGGTAACCTTAATGTGTGATTCAGGGGTGGTATCTAAGAAGAAATTGAATGTTACACACTCTCGAGAGTCAAAGGGTGACCATAATTCGTGCGGATATTTTGCGAGTTGCGAAGTAAAAGTAGAAATATTAGAGATGTCTGTCAAGAAACAACGAGATAAAAGGGAGGGAAGGGGAGGGGGAGAAGGTAAAAACAACGGGATAAAAAGGGGGGAGGGGAGGGGGAGAGGGGTAAAAGTACAAACATTGCATAAGTCAAATGTCTGTCAAAAAAAGACGGGATGAGAATTAGGGTAGGGGTAAAAGAGGAAAAATTCCATATCTAGGAGATCCGGGCCAGAGTTCACCGTTGGGGAGAAGGTTAGTGGGGAGAAGAGGATGGGGGGGGGGGGGGGCGGGAGAAGACTGGGGGGTGAGAATAAGGGGGGGAGAAGATTAGATTAGAATTGGGGGGAGAAAATCGGGAGATAAGGTTAGGGGGAGAAGAAGATAAGGGGGGAAAAGAGGATTAGGGGGGGAAGAAGATTGGCAGTAAAACAAGATTAGGGGGGGAAGAAGAAGATTAGGGGGGAAAGATGATGATTAGGAGGGAGAGAAAATTGGGAGGAAGATGAAGATGAGGGCAGAGAAGGGAGACAAATTAGATGTTGTGCCCTGAAAACTGAGGAAGGGGGTAAGTTCAGTGTTGGAATTGAAAAACGTGGTACTTTGCATGTTTTGTCTTTGCTTTGAACTACCACTTTGATTCCATCGTGATATTTTGGAAATTTCTCTTTTTCTTACCAAAAATTCCTTTCAGCTGACTTTGAATTGGTTTCACAATTATTATCAACATCTTCATCATAAATGTATTATGACGTAACAAAAGCGACTAGTCTAACCCTACCTGGCTGAAATGCAACCTCGTTCTGACCGTCCCGGAGGAGGCTTGGGTCTAAGCAACTCGTCACCCTGATGAGACTCTTCACTCGTCTCCGGCTCACCCAAGTCCCGTGTGTCCGGGTTATCACTAGGCTCTTCTAGTGCCCAGTAATCATCGACCACGTCGTCTGCAAAGTCCGGTTCCCCTTCATCGTTATTAAAGAGTTCGTTTAAAGTCGGTATTTTGGGTTCGGCGACGCTAATTGACTGTTCGCCTTCTTCGCGGCGGCCTACGTTGGCCTCATTTACACTCTCTTCGACATTGTTCAATTTCTCGGCAGGCTTCTGTGGCTGGCCTTCAGAGAAGAAGTTATTGTCCAGGTTTTCGTCTCCGGAGTTCAGCGGCTGACTATATTCAGGCGTATCTTCGTTGTGATCGCCGATATAGAAGACTACATTCTTAACTGGGTTGCTTAACCCCTCCGATATCTGTGGAATTTGATCTACCATAACCTCGTCCTTTTTTTCAGATTTTGTTTCTTTCGTTCCTGCAGATGTTTCAATGACATTTCTCTCCTTTGAAGCAGCTACGTTCTCATCGCTTCCATTTGAGAAGGAAACAATAGGTCTACTATCAATTTCATCCTTGTCTTCTTGAGAGGGTCGCGCATCATTGGAATCGGCCTTCTCTTCTTCATCCAGGGGAAACTCCGTGCCATTTTCTTCGTTGGAATTCTCGCCTTCCGAAGCGTGTGATAAAGATGAATTACAATCTGCTGCGGGAGCAACGTCGGTGTCTCCCAAAATAAACCCAGCTTCGCTGTCCCTGAAGTGCAGGTCCCGGCAAGTAGTGACAGCAGCCATGGCTGATCCCGGCATGTGAAGAGCGTGGTGGGAATGGGACGAGCCATCGTGCTTGTCTGAAACAAATTCCGCCGAATCAAGTCTGTATTCGTCAACCTCAGGGGGGATCGGCATGTTGTCTTCCGGCTCGACGGGCGGCTCGTCCATCATCTGTTCTAAAACGGAGGGTACACGGAACAAACTTCTGTTCTCCGCGATCTCCGCTGGCTCCTCCTCCACCATTTGCTCCAGTATGGACGGCACGCGAAACAGATTGCCCGGGGGCCCCTCAGGAGAATCTCCCACAGACCTATGATCCAGTTTGTGACTGCTGACCTCGTCATGAGTTTTCTTGTCGTCACTGCTATGCCTCACGGGCTCAGAGTCCAGCGGTAACTCCCGCAAGTGCTTCTTCATGTCGTCATGGTGATGGTGATGGGATGACAAATGATGACTGCTCCCTACTTGTCTCTCCTTCCTGCCTACATTAGCAAGCTCCTCCAGCTCCTCTACACATTCCGTTTCTACCACCGGTGGGGGCATGTATACAACTGGCTGATCCTCAACCACCCCAGGAGACCACAGAGACACAAATCTCCTTTCCTCCACCTCCTCGATATGTTCTGGTTTCGCCTCAACTCCACGTTCATCCACTTCAGCTGGTTTGGAATCTGGTGAAGACAGTTCTCTAATGACGGTTGGAGAAGTAACTGGCACCTGAACCCCAAGGGAGGGGGATTCTTGGGATATTGGCAACGTGGGGAGAATTTGTTCCTTTTTAAATTCAGGTTCTAACGAAGCCACCTCTATTTTCTTCTGTGGCAGATTTGTAGAACTGATATCTTCCACTTTATCCAAGTCCAATCCACACACCTCCGCATTCACATTTGTCTCAGTCGTTGGTTTACCTGGATCATCGGGAGTATTCACACCCAGTGTCCTATTTTGCTGATCGTTTATTCGAACTTGAGGAACATGAATAACCTCGATCTCTTTATAGTCTGGTCCATCGACCCCGGGCTGGTTTTCTTTGCCACCAATCTTTGCCATTTGGACATCCTGTACGATTGCTGAAATCAATTTCGGCGTTTCCAGTTTTATTTCTCCATTTAGGGATTTCTCCTGTAAGGGAAAGGAAATGAAGTACTTTTCTTGTAACAATTGAGTTTTGAGGGCTCTCGCGCTAGTCTGGTTAGCTAAAGGTTTCCGTTTAATGCAGATT
Source organism: Stylophora pistillata (assembly GCF_964205215.1). Taxonomy (NCBI): domain Eukaryota; kingdom Metazoa; phylum Cnidaria; class Anthozoa; order Scleractinia; family Pocilloporidae; genus Stylophora; species Stylophora pistillata. The sequence goes on along the minus strand of NC_142524.1, from coordinate 6,351,203 downwards.
CTGGTATGTATTGGTACGTGTAGTTAGTCTGCAATCGTGTCAAGTAACTCATCTAGTCAGAACTTTCCCGGTTTCTGTACCATGAAGCGACAAGGTACTGCTCCCCCCCACCCCTACCCCCACATAGGATGGGATGTTAGTCAATCGCGGTTTCCCCTCCAGTATTTTGTCAGGAAAATAATGCAAATCGGTTCTAGAATAAATTTACTAGTTGTTTAAAACGCAGTAAGATAAACTCGTGTTTTTTTTTTTTAACCATTTCATCTACAACCATACGAAACTCCACTCGCTATCTATCTACATAGTTGTATAGTATATTTCATTTTCATTTCTTATGGTTGGTAAAACTACTCGGAAATCATCAGATTAATAGACAGCAAAATCTTTATACCTGTTTGGTAGCCTTTTGAAGAACAGCTTGAGGCTTCAAGAAATTCCCATTGTCTTTTTCCACAGCATCCAATACCTCTCTTATCTTCTGTATCACTCCTCTGTCTGTTGTACCAAACTTGTAGTAAGCGTTACCATTCTTGGGCCCGCTATCCTTTCTGTTCGCTTCATTGCCATGCTCGGCACTGTGATCTTCCAACATGTCCATACTGGGCGACACTCGGTCCGAGGCATGATGGTTCGGCGGACCAGGCCTGTTGTCCGGGGGAGTCGTGTATATTTGCCCCATGGGAGGGGTACTAGTGGTTGTTGTGGCCTGTGAAACATCATTCGGCATTTTCTCCCAGTCAAACGGATCGCTCTCCTTGATGCTTTTCTTAGCGATCGCTTTCTCCACAGTGGAAATGAGCATCTGCAAGGAAGGATGAAAATAAAATAAAGGATACCCATTTTCCATGTCAGCACTTCCCTGCTACCAGCAGTCCCCCCTACCCCCCCAAAACAAATTACCTAAAAGTGCGCCAAATCACAAGGATAAGTTATACAAGTTTCCCAAGCTATAAGATAAGAGACACTACTGGCTTCAGCCAAGAAAGGAGAACAACTAGTACATATATTTGATGGAATCATTAGATCAAAACTGTTGCTCGTTCTTTTACCTTGTAGTCTGGCTTGTCTTCATACTTAAGCTTGCTGATGTGATCCAGAAATTGTTTAAAGCCCAGGGGAAGCGACTTCAGAAACAACTGATGGTCGTAACTTTTCTTCATTTTTCCAACTTGTTCCTGTACGATAAGTTGAATGATACACGCATTTTGATTGGTTCATATACTTAATAATTTATGATCTATTGGAGGACAGATGATACACACATTTTGATTGGTTCATACTGCTGATCTACTGGAGGTCAGATGCAAACTGTTGATGTCACCATTAACAACAGTTTACTTTGTTATCAGATGAACTCAAACAAATAGATTCCATGTTGCCGTGGGTCTACTCAGTAATACGTCAAAATGTGTTACCAACATCAGTGACACATCTAGCTGTGCCTTGTAGGCCATTACTTTAATTTGTTCTCACCAAATCTTGACGTCAACAGGTCTCAGGCAACAAGGAATTTAGTTGCTAAATATGTAACACGATTCAGTGAAAACCTTCAGTAAGTGTGACATCTGATTTTAGATGAGAAGGCTCTAACAGAAAATTCAGTACCATTCATTATGTCGACAATTTGATAATTGGACACCCTAAACAGAACAGAGAAAATTATCGGGGAAAAGGCTTTTGAAGAAAGGAATAATTTCCTTTGAAATCTGGGTTAAAAGTTAACCCTGGGTTAGTACTTCACTTATTGGACTTCAAACAACCAGGCCCTGGACAAGGATGTGTAAAATATCTAATGTACCTTATCTTTCATCTTCCTCCACGGTAGATGTCCATTTGCAAACTCTGCCATCATGTAGAAGAAAGACCACAGATCATCTTGTCTTCCCATTTCCTGTCAGAGAAACCAACTCTTCCATTTAAATTCAGCTAAAACAAAACCTAGTGACTATTCCCTTCTTCAGTAATATCACGATGACACTGCTCTTTTCTCACTGCCTTCCAGTCTGAAAACAGTATGCTTATGTTGTACATGTAGCATAATCAATTTTTTGAAATGTTGTGCCTGGATACAGAATTGCATTGCAGGGTCATGAGGAAGTTTTCAAGGGGAACGCTGTGGAAAGGGGAATTTATCATTGACGCACCTGACTAATTTGCTTCATCCATTTCAGAGGAAATAAACAGAACACCCTTAAAGAATATAGTCAGCCCTAGAGTAGAAACTGCTAAAGAGTTTTGTCACCTGTCCATTGTCACAAGTTGATGTTCTATTTACAGACATGGATAAATGGATGATGCTTTTTTTTGATGTGCATGTATTTTAAAAGAAAAACTGCTGTAAAATAGATGCAAAGGCATGTGAACCCACCTTATTGTCATGAGCATTGATAGAAGCATACCGAACAGTTCCTCTAAACCCTGCAGAGCTCCTTGCCTTGGAAAAACAAACAAGCACAGAACATAAAAATGTCATCTTATCTGTTGAGGCCTACACTAAGTGGGCTAGGGCTTAGTCTTTGCTCAAGCCTAAGGGGCCTACCTAGTTGGAGCTTATCCCACACTTCTTAGCATGAAGCAACTAGGAGTATTACTACTTTACTACTCCCCTCTGGGTAGGATGCTAGTCCACCCCAGGGTTACCCCCCAGCATTTCATCAGGCTTTCTTGACAGTTAGCTGGTACCCATTCTTATTATCCAACTACACTTCGTAGAGTACAAATAATGCCATAGACGAGTACAAAAATCATGCGGTATTTGTACTCTAGAGTACTGGTTAAATAGGTTTTCTCGCATCGCGTAAACGAAGAATTGAATTGTAGTTACAAAAAAAAAAAATGGCAGACAATTTGAATCATATTTCCAACGACGAAGAGTCAGAATGGCTGGCAAATATATGTTGTGGTTCAATTTTATCCTTGGTTTAAATTTTATTTTCCACTGTTTCAACCCTATTATCATACATTACCATAACCAAAAACAATGGAAAATAAAATTTAAACCAAGGATAAAATTGAACCACAACATATACATCCAAGTTTATTACATGAATCGAACAAAGAAAAACAGCTTGACGACCTGGAAATTTCTTTGAAGAAAATAGAAACAGCAACACGACAACGCGCCAATTCCATTCCGCTTTGCATGCTTCTGTCACGCACTCCCCAGCAATAAAATTAATATCCGCGAAATTCGCCCGCACTAAAATAACAGTTTGGCGTGTTGGATAATAAATAACTTAATTATTAGACATTTTGTTGTGTAGTATGGCTGAGTATTTTTATGAGTTGTGCCATATTTTGACGAGCCAGTAGGGCGAGTCAAAATACAAATAACGAGTAAAAATACTCAGCGATACTACACAACAAAACGTCTAAAAAGATATATTTATTCCTGGGTGGAGTGAGGCACTGTGAGAGTAAAGTGTTTTGCCCAAGAACACAACACATTGACCCGCCCAGTTCTCAAACTCAGAACTCTCAACCCAGAGTCTGGTACACTAACAATTAGCCCACTGCATCTCCCCCCTGAGTGCACTTAGCCAGAGATCAAGTAGTCAGGCTTCACGGCCCTGGTCAGGCTGGTGTTTCAATTTTGACCCTTCACCCTCACAGTGCCTTCCTTCACCCTCACAGTGCCTTCCTTCACCCTCACAGTGCCTTTCTTCACCCTCACAGTGCCTTCCTTGACCCTCACAGTGCATTCCTTCACCCTCACAGTGCCTTCCTTCACCCTCACAGTGCCTTCCTTCACCCTCACAGTGCCTTCCTTCACCCTCACAGTGCCTTCCTTCACCCATAGGTATTAGTGGATACCTGGTCAGCGAATATTCAGGAAACCTGAAAAAGCGCTACAAGGGGTAACACCCTCTGCAACACTTCAACATTCCATCCAGGAGGGACCAGCATTATACCACTAGTGGCTTCAAACTACAAAACTGAGAAATGTTCCTGTAGGATGAGCCTCCTTGCTCCTTAGCTGACTTTTGAGAATACTCTCCTCCCATACTGTGATAACAACATGTTGGTGACAAACTGGATTAATTAAACAACAATTTCCTGCAGCACCTTTGAGAGCAATCAGTGAACCCCCTTTTTAGTTTTTTATCAAAGGATGCATAAAGCTTGTCTGCCCAACCAGGGAGAAATTAAAGATGAAATTTTAAAGAATGATATACTGTCCAGCAGCCCTGATGCCAAAGCTATTGGTGATATTGTTACTTACTGGTCTCACTTCACCATTGCTTTTGGTGTACTGCCGTGCCAGGCCAAAATCCAGCATGAAACAGGAATGGCAAGTATCTGGTGTGTTGCCCATTGCAAAATTGGACTGAAAATACAACAACCTCCTCAAAAAAAATTTTTGCACAAACCTTGTTTTAGCTTAAAGTAATGCCGCGATAAAGGTACCTTGTCAATAAGAGGTCTGATTCAAATGTGTGTTTCCTCCCAAATAGTCCACTATCAAGCATTAAAAAAACTTTAGAGTATCAAAAACTTATTTCTCCTTAACCGTTTATCAATATATTTTCCAGCAAAGAGGTAATAAGAAGTCAGAAGTCAATCACCAAGGGAATATCAACTGAATGTAAACCAAATTTTAATATTGCTGTATATTTTAATTTGATAAAATGCCGTATTTAAATGAAGGGTTCCATCCATCCATCCATACTTTTCCTTGTTTTTCAAAATAAAACCCTGTAACTGATGAACCTGTCTGTTCTTATAACTTGTTTACAAGATGTCTGATTGGAGTTGTAAGGAGAAATTGCATGTAAGTCACTTCCGCAAGTTGAAGGGTTAATGTGAACCAAACTCCTAAATTATGCAAGATGTATGGCAGACATTATGATGGAGATTTGATTTTTAGTTCTTTAGGATAAGAGTCATAAAATTTTCCACACCTTGACTAATATCACATATTAGTATAATTTCTGAGCTGAGCAAATAGTTTCCAGCAATCTGATTGGTCGAGCGGTTCCTTATATGACGCCGGCTATATAAACTGCTCCACGCGGTTTATATAAAATGTTAAAATAAAATGTTAATAAATGTTACTAAAATATTATGATTTTAGAAATTCCTCTGTTGTTCAGCTCTGAAATTATACTAAAACAATTATTCACCTCAGGTTTGGTGAATATTTAGTAAATAAACCCCTTTGGGCAGCTGGTATGTTGGCTGATAATGTCTGCGGCTGAGAGATTCTCCAAAAAATGAATATTTGGCCGAGAAGCGAAGCTTCAAGGGCAAATATGAAATTTTGAGGACAATCTCCCAGCCAAGGACATTATCAGCCGACATACCAGCAAGCCAGAATGAGGCATATCTATTTTATAACTCTCCCATTAACTTTCATATCGCAATTAAACTGCACGTAAACACAGTAAAACAGCCAGTGGTGATCTGATGGCGAATGTGCGTGATTGATGCAAGCAAGCAAGCCAGCAGAAAAAAAAAAAAAAAAAAAAAACGAGTTTGGTTTCCTTCCATGTAAATAGGAGAACAGAAAAGTTGAAACTCTTGTTCTGACTATGTTTCTTTTTCACGGAAAAAATTGGAGGACAAATATCGGCGCAGACAGGGGTTATTGTATGATAACTGTCCTGTGATTTTGCACCACGTGATGTAAAGTAACCAATAAAATCGTGCCAAAATTAATGGGTGGGTTGTAATGTCGAATAATCCCCTTGACTTCGTCTCAGGATTACTTGATGATATTCACCTCACCTTCGGTGAATAATTGTTAAATAGTTAAACTTAAGTTTTATCGACTGAGTTGGTAATGCAAATCAGCCATTATAAAGAGTTTCTAACTTTTGGAGCCCTAGCCCTTCATTAAGGCAAATGCAGACAAGATGGTTGCAAGATGGTAATGGATGATAAACCCACTGAAACAGGTTAGACAAGCCTAGCTTTGGACCTGAAGCACATTTTGTACCATTAATGTACAAACTATGTTTTAGATCCAGAGCTAGCCTTCTTCAGCTAAAGAGATAGAAAAAATACTTCCAATGTTGAAAAAATGCTGATTTCACTCTACAGCTCAGAACACCCTAATTAAAATTAAATGTCATAAATATTTTTGGAAAATTTTTGTGCTGTGGAGAATAGACTTACCTAGTCGGTAATAAAACTTGCCCATAATAGCTTTATGGCTTTTAAATTTGCTTGCTTGTTCTGATCTTGAACGTGATTGGTTGTAACACAATACACAATCCAGATATATTTGAGATGCTCATGGTTTTCTGTGTTTGACCCTAACCTTTAAATTCTTTGTTTTTCAAAATTTATGTCCATGTAAATCACATCTGCAAATGTTTTCTAAAAAACAACAAATATTAATAATGGTCCATACATACAGGTTTAATGTCTCGATGTAGAAATCCAGCTTCATGGATGGCTTTTAAAGACCGCAAAATCTGAAAACCAAGTCTCAGCATGGTGCTCTGAGAAAAGACTCCCTTAGGCTGGCTTCGTCGTAACTCGGCAAGGTTTGAGCCTTGCAGGGACATGACGAGATAGTTGAAATTCTCATTCCTACCACAGCTTATAAACTTGCAAACTTGACTACAGCCTACAGCAAATAAAAACATACTTAGATAAGTTGCAAGTACCTGAACCTGATAAAATTAAACAGCCATACATTTCTTAACCCTTTGAACCCCAAAGAGTGATATAACCATTTACTTTCTCCCAACACTATCACCCATGAATCAAACATAAAGGGTCATGAGAATATAGGAAACAATTGCAAACTCAAAGCTCAAAGAGCTCTTCATTGTTATACAAATTTTCCTCGTATGTACAGTACAAAATGTATTGAGACCAGTATGGAGAATATGCATACTGATGTTATGGCGTAACAAAGGATTAATATGCACTTCAGCAAAGTCTCTCCCTTTCCAGGATCAGGCAAGTGCATGTACCTTTGCACAAAATTAGTCTGTAATCATAATTAAGGGTAGTAATTACAATTTGGCTATTTTACAATCAATCTTTAATAAGTCATTATGGATCCATCTTTTGTTAATGACTACAAAGGAGCTACAAAACTATACAGAGCGACTAGCAAAGTTAACCTGCTGGGAATCAGGAAAAAAATTGGTCTACTTTATGAGCACATCTTTTGCAAGACTAAAACTGCCACAGTTTATAGCTACTCAAGATTCAAGTACAGATAAGGTTTACATGAAAGCAAAATTATTTCATATTTCTCTCCATGATAAGTAATGATTCCTTTACCTTGCAGCTTCTTTAGCACAGCCACCTCCATTTTGAGGACTTGTTTGGACTGGTTAACAGACTCCACCTTCAGGGCGACTGATTCCTTTGAAACAAAATCCAAAGCAGAGTAGATCTCCCCTAAAATTCAAACATGATCACAAATTAAACTAAATTTAGAAGATAAACAATTATTATCCAATAAATATCACTTAAGTCTATATGAAATTAATTTAAAACACTAAAAAAAGTTCAGTCAATTGACAAGTAAAATTTTGAGCATGAGACTAAGGGAATAGTACTGGTAAATCATTCTAACCCTACATTGCAAAACTATGTTAGTAGCAATCAGCTACTGCTACAACAATAAAATAAATAAAATAATGAAAAAAATCAATAACAATGCCCTCAGCCATTCACCCGCCTGCAAAATTCACATTCAAGCTAAAATGGTAATATCCTCAACACAAAATTATCTTTTTCAGGGTTTTATGTCAAAACTAGTCTTTCTTATTCCAATTTCACATTCAATTGGCAAACTTGTTTGGCTCTGACATTGACTTCCATGATGCTACTTTACCAAGAGACAACAAAATATGGCAATATTATCAATATTTATTTTTTTTTACAGAAGCATGTCTATACATATACAAATTTCTGATTTTTAAAGGTTTTATTTAACACTACCACTATGAGCAACCTGGGATTCTTTCACAAAGTAATTAGAAACATTTTTTTTTTTTTATGTGCAAAACTAGCTTCTCAATAATTGATATTACATTTCTGTCTAGCTTTAAAAAACATCATTGTCCCACTTAAGTTTCACGTAATGAATAGTAATTTACGTCACTGGCTTAAATTAACATGTGGAAGGCTTTCTTTGCCAATATACATTGTCTTATCTAACAAACCAACCACAATGACGTAGTCATGCCAAAAAGAAGAGAGTACATTTCAAGTACATCCACACTGCGGTAGGAAGTGATTAGTGCCCTTGATAAGTGGCTACGTAAGGACAAGTTAATTGTTATTCATTTAATATTAAACCTTAGTCTTTATCTGTATTGATTAGAGTCAAATATAATGTTTTAGAGTCTGCTGACATCTTTCGTTCTGAGAGTCAGGGGTGATGCAATTGACTCTAATATCATCAAAGTTCAAGAGAAAAAGTTGCTTTGAAGATAAAGATAGCAAAATTAGCTGTAAGTAAGTCCAAAAGGACAAGCTAATACCTGATTAATCCAGCAATAGAGGTTTTGCACAGCAGCCATGTTGCATGGCAGGAACAATAGATTATTTTTCCCATGGGAAAAAATTTTCCTTCTTATGCAAAATATTTTCATTGTTCCTGCCATGCAAAACCTCTATACTAATAACTTTTCATCCTTTTCAACGTTTTCAAAATTTTCCTTCAGGTCTATCCTACTTAATTAAATTTATACATGTCAAGAGTTGTTAATCGCTGATTTCGAAAGTGCGCAACTATATTGATCCTATTTTCAAAAAAGTTTTGGTCGCCAAGTCACTCCAATTATAGTATGCACGTAGCAAGATATAATATTATGTACAAGTGGTTAAGATCTCTTGCTGCTAATTCTATAGAACATTATGAGTGTATTACAACTTAAAGTACTCAGAACTCAGCTAAAGTAAAGTGTATTTTTTGAAAAAAGATAAAATAAGGTTAGGATACTTTGCAGACAGGACTATTCAATTCGTGCAAACTCCCGCTGTGCTCACAAACACACAACACTAGCCACAATCAGTTCAAAATACTGATATAATGACTTAGCTCTCAAAGTTTTCCTAAAGGACCTGATACTTCTTTAGGAAAAAACACTCAATACTAAACTTTTCATTTATAATTTTCTCATGCAATCTTATCATCATCCACAATGCTTAGAAAGAAGCAGAAGCAAGTCTTTAAAACATATAAATTTTGGTAAACAGACTTAATTTATTATATTACCATAACTACATGTATGATTACAAAATGCTATTTATGTTGAATATTGCCATGATTTGCAGCTTTCTTTTTCAAAATTAGTACCCTAAATGCATTAGCCTAAAAACATTGGGATCAAATCTTTATCTGAGAAAGTTTTGGGAAGTAACAGGCTGAAATCTCTGTGAGCTGAACATATGTGCTTAAAATCTGAATTTTAGGAAACCAATTCAACCAACTTCGGTGACAAATGAAAAATCCTAGTTAATCCAGAAACTGGATTGAATCCAGCAATAAAAAATATTTTGGGTAATTCAAGCACTTTAATCAGAGAGTCAATACTTTTCATTATACTTAACTTCTATTACAATGACACCAAATCATCCGTTTCAAAGACAAAATTGAGCTTAGCAGTCAGTATTGCAACTAATTGTTATTTGTTGCTAAATTGTCTCTGCTCAAGTAATCTTTTAAATTACCAAGCTGAATCCAAATAAGCTGGAGTTTTTTTTGGGTTCTGATGCATAATGTTTGACTGTCTGTTGGCAATGGTGAGAAAATAAAACCTTGGCTTTACAATCACAACCAGCATTATATCAGATGCAATATCTTCACTCTGCTGTGATATGTTCACCCAAGTCATACAATTTCAACTTGTTTGAATTTCCTGTTTACATCTAGTAAAAACAAATCCAACTTCAAACGTTTGAACCACTATGATTACATGTTGTGTTTCTATAATCTAAAATCTCTTTGACCTTTGGGTCACTGGTCAAAAAGCCACATAATTTAAAGATAAATTATGATCCATGCATAAAACTGCACATCTATCACTTGAGTTTCATTTTGTCAGCTGAATAACTGAAGATACCATGTTTTGGGTGGAAGTTGCATCGGAATGGAAGTAATGAGAGGTTGTGTCGACATCACATAAAAGATCCTAAATAACAAAATTATCACTGGTACAATGCATATATGAAAGTTCATATATTTTCATATATTCATATATTCAAACAGCGCTCTCTAGTGCGAGAATCATGCATCATACGTAAAATTATTACTATTGCCAGTAATAACATCGTGTGAGCTTTCAGTGAAAACGAAGTTATTTCACTTACCAAATCCGCCGCCACCGATCTTCTTGTCCTGTCGGTCAAAAAGAAAAGATGCACTTGACATAAACGAGATTTGTTTCACTTTGTGACTAAAACTAAACATTCTCGATTTATACAAGCATTCGCTGTATAACTAGCGATCAAAATCTTACTACAGATGGGCTATTTCACAACGCTAATTAAAGATTTACTGGCAAGTAAAGTCTGTTCTCGCGATCGATGCAAATTTTAGAGAGATAAATGTGAATTGTCACATTCAACAAGCAGAAATGATAATTCGACAAACACAAGCCGAATTATCTACAGGTAGCCATGACATGTACATAATTATTTACATTTGCACAGCAGTGTTGGCCAAAGTACAGTTTTAGGAATAAAACATTTAGTGTATTGTTGCCTTTCTGTATTTAATAAATTTCGCCTTGCTGCCATCTCTCTAAAAGTACTACTGGTGATCGTAAAATAGCGCAGAATGTGGCCGCGTTCAAACAAGGTTTTGTGTTGCAGTCCCACTCGAGTCTTGATTACTAAATCGAGCCGGCATTTCCTTGAAATTCGCTAAGTTACGAAATCACGGAAATTTCTGTACGCAGTTCGCCATCCTGTGTTTCGAGAAAATCGAGAATAAAATGTCGGCGAAGCGACCTTGTTTCTCCATTATATGCACTAATGAAACGCAATAATATCAAGCACCGGTGCAAAAAAGTTTCAGCTGTTCTGATTGTAACTGCGAGGTTGTCCATTCAGTTTTACACTTGAGACTCAAATGATGGGAGACGAAAATCACAGGTACGAAAAATAGGCAAAAGTTCTATCCAGTACACTTCAATTACTAACATAGAAAGGTAAATATTAAGTAGTTGAACGTTTCAAAAAACATTTCACGACAGAGCTAGTTTTAAAAAGTCAAGCGTTCGCTACTTACGATCTTCCATCTCTGCCTCACCACGTCGCCCGGTGTTAGAAGATCCGCCATTAGCTACCTGCCTTTTATAACGCTAAAACCGAGTAAAAACATTGGAAAATTATTATAGGAGAGGAACTCTCCCACCTTCCAATTGCTGTTGCAATACTACACAACTCTAAACCACTATAAATGACTCATGTTCGCTTCTTTTTATGTAAAACTCAACGAATATCAATGAACTAGCCGATAATAATAGTCCGTTGACTAAACTGAGACCACGACAGGAACATGCAGCCGCCAGCGGAACTACACAAGGAAATTAGAGACAGTCATCCCAACACAGCGGTAAACTACCATCACATTTTGATAGGTTGTGTAATAGAAATGTCCTTTATTTCACAAAATGGCGGAAGAACAGCGGGGGAAGGAAAAGGAAACATAAATGGCAAAAGATTCTCTCATTTACAACATTTCATTTAAAGCCGGTGGAAAATGAAAAATTTGAAAGATTTCTGCGGATCTGGAAATGGAACTTCTTTAATCGTGTGGAAAACAAATGATTTTGGTTCTTGTTTTCAGCTCTTGTGTCTTGTGCTCCCAGCTAATTTTTTCTTGATTTGTTCAAGCATATTCTTTGCCAGTGGAAAGAGGCAGCGATTTCCAATTCAAGGAAGTCGCCTTTACTTGTACTCAAATCTGCAAGTTGTAGTTTCTTGTTTGATTTTTCTGGAGTCGCCGATTGAAGTTGTGTGTTCGTGGTTCGTTCATGGCTATCACCCGCCGGTTTATCTCGTTACGAGTTCACTTGTTGCAGTAGCATGGATTTCAAACGCTGTGAGTGTGCGGAGAAACAGGCACGTTATCCTTGTGAAAAAATGCTACGCTACATTTCATGTCATGATTATAGTTTTGGCATTTCTTGCAACAATTGTACAGTTCTATTCAGTAATTTTGAGTATCGAAAGACATGGGTTTGATTCACTTTTTGTACACGAGTACGGCTCTATATGCAGATTTTCTCTCCAAGTTATCTTTCTGTTTCTTCTTATTCCACCAACCTGCGTTAACCGTGATTGGATTGGGTTACATGTGGAATTCTCGTCATCAACTGCATACACCGATATTCAGGGTGGGACAGAAAAAGACGCTTTGCTACGAAATGCCTCAAGAGGTACATTTTACAGTGGAACACAGTGCATCTTGGATGATCTTGGAGTTGCAGAGGAAAAAGCTAATACTTTTTCTAAATTAACATTCTGGTGGGTGAGACCTATGATGAAAAAGGGCTCAAAAGGAAATCTCCAATGTACAGAAGATCTGTTTTTACTACCTCAAAGTCTTTCAACAAAAAGGCTGAGAATTCTTTTCTCAGCTAATTTTGATAATTCAAACAAGGATCAAGATGCAAGAAATAAATTGGAGGATAGCTTTTCAAGTGAATCTGGCTTCAGTGGCATCACATTTTCTCCAGGCACTATACAAAAGAGTGTATCAGATCCAAACTTTCAAAGATATTCCAATGTGAGAAGAATGACAAGTGATAATAGTCAAGCTAGTACAGAATTTTCTGGAAAGGAAGGTAATGGCCTGTCAGGTCCTGAAGTAAATAATCCACAATCCCTCTTAAGAGCTCTTCACCATTCATTTGGTCTGCAGTATTACTGCATTGGACTTCTGAAATTAGCAGGAGATGCTCTCAGCTTTGCTGGTCCTCTTTTGCTTCATGCGCTGGTGTCTTTCATGGAAAATAGACAGGTTAGTCACTGCTCCAAGCTTGATGCTTTTCAAAGCTGCCATTTGGGGACCTAGAAATTGATAATATGGTGGCCAGAGATGGAATTTTTGTGGCATGGAAAAAAAAGACACTTAATGCAACATTACGTGACATACTAATAAAACTTCTAGCATATTCACCGAATCAAAATATGGCGTCCAATTTAATTTACCATTGTTTTGGACTTACTAGCCTCGTCTTCACGTGGAAACACAAAAGGATTATCACATGTGTGAGAGGCTAGTAAGTCCAGAACAATGGCAATTCAAATTGGACGCCATATTTCGATTCGGTGTATGAATTAAATAAAATAAATATGATTTTAGCAACAAAACAGGAAATGAATGAAAATGAGAAAAAAACTTGTACATATTAGGAAATATTATTATTGTTAAATCTGACTAATTAAATTTCAATTTTAGACCAACAAATATTTTGTATTGAATTTGTCCTTGGTTGAATTTTTTCAAAAACTACTTCAATTTTCCTAGTTTCTTTGTCTTTTTCCTTATCATAGAATAAGTTAATACACTGAATTGTAAAATGAAAAATTTATCCAAGAAAATCTTGGATAATTGAATGAGGACCTAGACAAAACCTGAGGATGTCTAGTAAATTAAAAGCAAGGATGAATACTCAACAGAAAGTGGAGCAACACTTTAGCTTTAAGCAAACTAGTGTTAAGGTGCTTGTTCAATTGCTCGCCATTATGATGATTTGTTGCATACAGTTACATCTGCATTTTTCTTTCAGGAACCAATGTCTCATGGCTATTATTATGCAGGTGGATTATTCTTGACAACATTTTGTGCAGCTTTTATAAATTCACAGTTTAATTACTGGGTTAGTTGATATGCCATTGTTATTTCCTTGTTAAGAAAGAAATTTAAGAAAGCTAATTGACTCTGCAAGCTCTATACATCTTCTATCATAAAATGAAGGCCATGTTATGTTGTAGAATTGCTACTTTTATTTCTGTTTTCAGCCAAAATTCAACATGAAATCAGAGGTTTTCCATTGAAAGTTCTCTAAATTTATATTGGATATTAAGAAATTACTTGCACAGCACATACATGTAAATGTACTATATCATATGAAAAACAATACAGTATAGTTAGTAGACTTACTACTAGTGAAGCAAGCTTGCAATTGTTCACCATGATTCTGCAAAGTACATGTATAAAGCTGTGGCCATATATGCAATATACTCATTTACTTTCAGAGTAATTTTTTTGATCCGTTAATTTGTATATATAATCATTTTGTTTCTCTTAATTATAATAATCTGTTAATTACTCTTTTGTGGTTTCCTTAGGTGAATAGAGTTGGCTTGAAAATCCGAGCTGCTGTTATTACCACAGTCTACCACAAAGCATTATCTGTCAGCCTTACCACTTTGTCCAAGTTTACTACAGGAGAAGTATGATCTGAAAAATTTCCCTCCTTCCAACTGATATCACATACTGTATTTGGCGCTTAGTCTTTCAAGGCACAGGAAGTTTATGGTGCATATTGTTCTAACACCAAAATTTCTTGCAACTAATTTACAAGAAAATGTGTAGCAGTTAAAGAGGAGAATTGACAATCAGATCTTGGAGTTTAAAGTGTTAAGCACTATGGTTATCCTGGTTTCTGTGACATGAAGTGACTAGAATAGGAACAGTCTTTCCTTTTCAGTAAAGTCTGGGTGCAAGTCAAAGAAGAAAAGATTTTTTTGATGATTTCTTTACTTGCACAGCAGACTTCACTGAAAATGAAGGGCTTAACTGGTAGTCTTATGAAGTGATGAATGGCATTGTTACCCCTCGCGGATGACATGCAAGTCTCTTGCAGGTTGTGCTCTCCCCCAGTCCCCTTAGCATTGTGTCAAGGTCCCAAGAGTTTGCCATTCATGCTATCTTGTGTATTAAGAGACAAGTATCTTGCTGCAGAACACAACACAATGGCCTGGCCCTAACTTTGACCCTGATCTCTTAGGCACTAGCCATTGGGCTTCTATATATTTTATGCATTGATTTAAAATCTTGATACGTAGAGACTGATGCACTCTTGTGTATATCTTTGTCACTTGGGGATGGTCTCTTGCCCTCTGGGATTGCAGTAAATCAACACCACCTAAGAAGAAGAATTTTTTTATATGTGCACGATCCTTCGCAGTAAAGCACTATTTGAGCAATAGTGAAAATCAGACCTGAAAAAAATTTCAGGCCTGTACAGGATTCAAACCACTGACCTCTGCAATACTAGAGGTCAGTGGTTCGAATCCCTTACAGGCTTGAAATTTTTTTCAGGTCTGATTTTCACTATTGCTCAAATAGTGCTTTACTGCGAAGGATCGTGCACATATACGTTTCATAACCGCAGTTCATACATATGTTTCATATGTTTGTTGTTAAGAAGAATTTTAATAATAAAAAGTTGACTTCCAAAAGAGAGGCTATGTTAATTTAAAGTTTTGATTGTTTTTGATATTGACCAGGTGGTGAACTTTATGAGTACAGATACAGATAGAGTGGTCAATTTTGCTTCAAGTTTTCACCAGTTCTGGAGTTTGCCATTTCAGATTGCAGTATCACTGTACCTTCTTCATCAGCAGGTAAAATCTACTTTTGATTCTTAAGAGTGGAATATTTTTTTCTCTTAAATCTCACTCTTTAGCCTCTACATGAACTTGTATGACTCTTTATCTTAGGTTGGCATATCTTTCTTGGCTGGCCTGGGCTTTGCCATTCTTTTGATACCCATCAACAGATGGTTAGCTGAGAAGATTCAGAAATTAAGCAAAGAAATGATGACACAGAAGGACAGTAGAGTTAAGGTAGAGATCTCAAGTATACATTTTAGAAGAGTCTTAGACTAGAAAATTTGCAGTTGAAGAAGTGGTCTTACAATTAGGGTACTAGACTTCTGGTCAAGAAGTCCCGGCTTGAGATGCGTCAATGTGTTGTGTTCTTGAACGAGACATTAACCTTCCTCACTTTTTTAAACTTTGATCTGAATATTAACAGTTGTTTAATATGTTTGATATGAAACTGGTTGACCACAGAGATATTTGCTTTCCATATTGCTAGGTTATGAATGAAATTCTACAAGGTATAAGAGTGATAAAATTCTACGCCTGGGAGAGAAACTTTGAAGAGAAGATAGAAAAGTTGAGGTTAGCATTTTTTGTGACTACATTTCAGGGGGTCTCTAAAAAAATTTTACCCATCACATCAGTTATAAGAAATGAAGAATGATTCCAACTAAATTTAGTTTTGCAAATCAGTAAAACCAAATTAGAATGTTTGGTGCGATTAACTGTTTATTTCCTGTAATTTGATCAGCTAGTTTTGTTTAATTGGCTGTTATAATTTGACTTGCACAATGAAAGCATGCTTCTTCATTTTTTTAAGGGGAATTAACACAGATGTGTGCATATGATTTTTAAAAAAGTTTCACTGATCATGCATGGGGTATGAAATTTGCTAAATGAAATTGGCCATTTCCGAATTACTTTTGGCCTCTTTTCAAAACAAGGCCTGATACCCAACCATTGTTATAAAAATGAGTTTTATTTTCATGTGAATGAAAACTTATAATCATATGAGAGGGTGAGCTTTAGGACTCGTTTTGAAAAATAGGCCAAAGGTAATTTGGAAATGCGCTTATTTTAAAAAGTGCTGTGTGAACTGGTGTTTTTTTTTCTTTTTGTCCTTTTTACAATGATTTCTGATCATTTCTAGTATTCACACGTTGCAATTTTCTGTAGAGCTGCAGAATTGAAGAGTTTAAAAGGAAGGAAATACCTGGATGCCTGGTGTGTGTATTTTTGGGCAACAACGCCAGTCATCATTTCCATACTGACTTTTACTACATATGCTTTGCTGGGAAATAAGCTCACTGCAGCTAAGGTACTTTCATTGAAAAAATTCTCCCAAACAATCTGTTATTAATTTTGTGCTAAAAACTTTGTGCAGGAAAATGTGAGGAAATATTTGTCCTAATCTGTTTAAATCTGTAAGCATACTGTTAAAATGTAGCCTGAATCCTCTGTTGCTTCAGCTAATTAAAAATCTTCTGACGTACTCTTGCAGGTCTTTACAAGTGTGGCATTGTTTAACATGCTAATCTCTCCACTGAATGCCTTTCCTTGGGTACTCAATGGATTAATGGAAGCCTGGGTATCAGTCAAAAGGCTCCAGGCTTTTCTCTCTTTAGACAACCTGGACCTGACTGGGCACTACCAGCAGCTAAACCAATCACACAGCGGGGATAGTAAGTACTGATTGAGTATTAAATATTTTGTATTTTGAGTTTGAAGAAAAAATGAGGAATAATTATGTTGGCTTAGTGATTTTCAGCCCCCATAGATGTGGTTTTGTCATTATTGAGAGCACAAAGGAGATGTTTGCTCCTTTAAGGCTGTCCCCTTTTAATAAACTCCCAAAGGTCACTAGGTGTGTAGGCTGTCTACTTGCAGTCTGTTGTTAGTGCAGGGGGCATCCAGGATTTTTTTATAGGGGAGAAATAATTAATCATTGCTTTCAGTCGACAGAATTAGTAGTTATGAAACTTTTAGTTCAACGTACCTGAAAGGGTAAATAACTACTCTGTATCTAAGTTTTCCTATTGCAATTTTTCACTAGTGCCCAAGCCTCCTGAAGTACTGATACAGAACGGTCATTTTAGCTGGAAACAGCCTGAAGAGCCTGATGAAGAGGAGCAGGCTTTTATTACCACTGGAGACCTAGCAAATATTGATTTCTGCATAGAAACAGTAAGCAACACTTTTGGAACAACTTTTAACTGATTATTGAGAGTAAACCGGGATTACATTGGTTTCAGATGTTTCGTATGTGAAGGTGCAAAGGCGATAAATTTGCTCTGATGATAAGCGTGAATTTTATCAGCCTGCGTGGCAGACGCTCGTGGTAAGGGCGAGAGTACACTTGCGCCATAAGGCAAACACGCGTGACATCTTGGCTGCGTAGGGCATTTGCCAATAATTCGCATCTGGTCTGATATAATTCAATCAATATTAATTCAATATTAATTCAATCAATATTAAATCAGCTTTGAGTTAGTTGAGTCTTCTTGATATTTTACCTTTCCAGGGCCAGCTAGTTGGGGTGATCGGTAAAGTTGGTTCAGGGAAGAGTTCGTTGTTATCTGCCATCACCGCAGAAATGGACAAAAGGCTTGGAGAGGTATGCTATCTTATGCGCACATTGTCAGCGCTGCAGAACGCGCGTTTTTCCGCCACCGGGAAGATTGGAGACGAGTCTGGCGAGAGGTTTGGGGAGTTTGGGCTCTGGCACCAACAATTATCATCACCAGACCCCTTACAGAACTCTCGACGGCGACGCTGATACCTACGATTGTCATATAAGGGGCAAAATTACTGAATTGTGATTGGTCAAGACAGAGGGCATTTTTTCTTAATTTTTGTAATTGCCCCGGGCAAAATTACTTGAAAATGATTGGCTGGAAATCGCTTAGCACCGGCTGCCAAAGTAAAGAAATTTCTGTTTGTTTTTTAACAATGGCGTCCCGTTTTGCGCGAGATCAGTAAGAAAACATTTTGCCCCTTATATTATAAACAAGTAATCACATGGTTCCTCGTAAAATTAAGGATTAATATCACTTGTGTTTTCGGAAGTTGCAGAAATTGCCCTCGTCGCTGCGCGGCACGGGAAATTTCAGCAACTTCCGAAAACGCGCGTGATATTAATCCTTAATTTTACTCGGCCCCATGCGACTACCTATATATATCGCGATACTCTTGAGTCATTTAGTTTGTTTCTCACTGTCAAAACTATCTCGAAACTGAATGTGGAACACAGCATTAAATTAGTTATAGAAATTTAAAACATTAGCCGTCGTCGCTCACTTTCTCTGGACAACGCAAAGTTTGGTCATTTCACGTTGGTGTTTTGCAAAGAAATTTACAAAGATTTATAACGCACGTGCACAGCTATTGTTTTATTTCTTAAATCTTTTGTATAGAGAAATTCCCGTTGCCTTTCTTAACCTACCACTATTGGTAGTACTTTTCTGCGGGCGAAGAAAGGCACGCGCTGAAGCGCTAAGAATGACGGCGTGCTCGCCGGTTCTCTGTTCAGTGTTGTGCCCATCCTTAATGGGCTCTTGTCTACTTAAGCTGTTTATTGATTACAGAATTCTGCTCGGCTCAATTTCTTTTGTCTTTGATCAAAATAGGTTTTTGTCAAGAAGCTTGAACGAGGCTTTGGTTTAGCTACCCAGGTGAGAGAGCCCAAAATGACAAGCTTACATTTTTCTCTGAGAACCACGGAGAAAACCAGTTCATAAAAACAAATGATCTCATAATACCCCCATTGACTCCGCGCCACAGTTTCTTCCAGTAGAAACTTGCCCCCTTAGATAATTTCCGACCGAACTTCCTTCTGTCACGGCTTGTCAAAGTTGGGTGGAATTTTTAATTTTTTTAAGAAACTTCATTCAACGTACTCATGTTTTGGCTAACTGTTGTAGACCTTCATTTAATTAGATTCAAATCCATGAAATTTGCCTTCATTATTGAGTCCTCCATTATAATTGTATTCCACTTTTCTCGGGTCGCATGTTTTCCGCATTTTTTCATGCGTAACAAATAAACAAATAATAATAGGTAAATAAATAATTTAGAAGTGGACATTCCACTGGGTGGCTCTTATTGTCCACTGTTTCCAGATCGAATTGGAATTTGGAATGTTGGTTTTTGCGGAGGAAGGAAAACCAGAGGACCATGAGAAAAACCCTCGGAGTAAGGAAAAGATAACCAACAAGAAACTCAACCCACATGTGACGCCAGGTCTGGGCACCACTCTACCATCCCTACTCCCCTGCTTTCTTTAGACGTTTAACCCTTTACGTCCTAACATCAGTATGCATATTCTCCATACTGTTCTCTATACATTTTCCACGGTGCCGACAAGGAGAATATTCAGTTTAACAATCTAGAGCTTCTTTAATTGGTGATTATTTCCTTTATTCTCCTGACCTTAATGTGAGATTCAGGGGTGATATTGTAAGGAGAAATTAGAAGCTGGTCATTCTAAGGAGTTGAAGGTTTAAAGATATTTGTAGCTGTTGTGTTGGGCTAAATTTGCGTGTTTTTGTTTCTAATACTCAAGGAACCGTGGATTCAACATGGTACAGTAAAAGAAAACATCCTGTTTGGTAAATCCTTTGATTTTGAGAAGTATAACGCAATAATCTTCGCATGTGCGTTGGTGGAGGTGAGAATAATTACAATTTTTTCTCCTTAAGGCATCAAATGAGGTGTTGTTGCTTGAGCATGACCTTCAAGACCAGCTTCTTCCTATCTTTCTCGCTTGACGATGGGATTGGGTGCCGACGAATTAGTAGTTTTTCAAGAGCCTGGCAAATTGCTGCGAAGGGATGGGGGAGTGCGTAGTTAACCTTCGACGGACTAGCATTCCAGCATTCCTGTTGCTCATGCCACCAAAAATACGTACTCTGTTGTCTTGACGAGAAAGGAAAATAGTTTTCCTTCTCTTATTCTGTACAGTTTTGTAGGAGGCTTAAGTCTGTACACCCAAAGCCAAAGCCTATTCCAGTTTCCTGTACGTGACACAACTTGGAGTATCCCTACTTCCTTCCTTGGAGCGGATGCTAGTCCATCGCAAGGTAACCCCCTCCCCACCCTCCCTAAGGATTTCATCAGGCTTCCCTGACAATTCGCCGGTACCCTAAGTGGAGAGAGAGAGACTGTAAGAGTTAAATGTTCTGCCCAATAACACAAAACATTGACCCGGTGACCTGGTTTCGTTATCATTTCCTTCCATTTGCTTTGGATTTTTACAGTAACACTAATAAGATCATTTTAATTTGAAATTTTGTCCCTTTTTTTTTTTTCTTAAATCTTTCAAAGGATCTTCAGATGCTCCCTTCAGGTGACGAAACGGAGATTGGTGAGAATGGCGTGACCCTGAGCGGAGGACAGAAGGCTCGTATAGCTCTGGCAAGAGCTGTTTATCAGGTTCAAACTTTTTACGTTTGTATCGGAGAGCCTTGATTTCTAAAATCGTGAGATGTAACTACTTAGTTGGTTAATGTGTTTTCAAGATAGTTCCTTCAGTTTGAGAGTGCGCCGATTAAAGGCGGTGCCCATCAGACAATTACAGGGTAGAACGGAAGCATTTATCGATTGAGTGTCGTAAAACTATAACCAAAGTGATCCCAACGGACACTCGGAAAAAGGAAAATAATTTTAAGAGCCAAAGAGAACTCAAAGTAAAAACAACCAGACTGGGGGAAAACGCGGCCAACAAAATCGGGATTGGTCTGAGTCTCGTATCTAATTGGTTAAGAGGATGGCGCGATTTTTCTTGACCAATCACAGAAGAAAGTAAAGCCAAACGAATGGAATCCTGTTTTACTTTCGACACAAAATTGCACTTAGACAAATGATTTCAATATTTCCAGATCTAATCAATCGAGTGACGGGTAGGAAACAATGAAATAGATACTTGCTCTCTTTGAACAATAAGCAAAGATAACAGTGTCGATTAAATTTATAGTTCCCCTTCATTTTTCTCCCAACAAAAGACAACTCCTCTCCTTTTTCCCACAGGACAAAGAAGTCTATCTCCTTGATGATCCCTTGGCAGCAGTGGATGCGCATGTTGCCGCTCACCTCTTTCACCATTGCATCATGGGAATCCTTCTTAACAAGACCAGAATACTTAGCACTCATCACACTCACTTCCTCTCTGCCGCTGACCTGGTTGTTGTTATGGATCACGGCTCGATTGCGTACACAGGGCCGCCCGAGGGAATTCTTCACACCGAGAAAATAATGAAAAGTCTGGCAGGCAACCCTACTGAGGGAAAGAACCCAGAAACAAACACGAAAAAAGAATCAGATGAGCTGGAAGGAGAGATCACCGACGAAGGTTTAGTAAAAGAAGAGGAGAAAGAAGTCGGCGTGGTCAAACTGCATGTGTACAAATCTTACTGGCTGGCGATTGGTCATTGCTTGGCAACGAGTATTTTACTGTCGCTGTTTTTAATGCAGGGTAATGAAACCATTATTGATAGAGTCAAGAGCAAATTTGAATTGAGTGTTGAAAGAATTTGGGATTACATTGGTTTGCTTTACTTTTGCTGTCTTGTAAACTTGCTCCTTTTCTCAACCAGGCAATCGGATCAGCTTCTTTAGTTGTTGATCATTTCCTTTATTCTCCTGACCTTAATGTGTGATTCAGGGGTGATATTGTAAGGAGAAATTAGATGCCGGTCACTCCAAGGAGTTCAAGGGTTGGGAGACAGGGACTAAGATTTTTCTGTGTCGCTCGTGACACGTTTTTGAACAACTCTCTTCATAGTGAAAGATATTTTTCGTCTTGTCGCGAGCGTGGGACAAAGAAAACATTCTGAGTCTCCATGAGGAATTGAACCTTAGACCTCCGGATTCTGCGCTCTGATGCTGTATCACTGAATCACGGAGACACTATGTTGAGCAAGGCTATTATGAATTTCATACATGACACGCAATGTGGATAGCGTCATGTTTTGTAATAGAATAAGAAAGATGGTGAGTTTTTGAGCTCGGTAAAGAATTAGAGGAAGATGTTTTTCGTCTTGTCACGAACTTGGGACTAAGAAAAAATCTCTTCTTATTTATTTACTGGTTCTCATTTTCAGCTTCTCGTAATGTAAGCGATTGGTGGTTGGCCTACTGGATTTCTCATTCCCGCGGGAACAGCACCGCAGCACATCATCACGTGAACTCGTCATCAGCCACTCACCTGAATCACTTGATTCCACAAGTGCTGACGGCTGACCAACTGGGATTACCGCATGTTCACATAGTTAAAGATACCATTACGTTTTATCTGGTGGTGTATGGAGGACTTGCTGTCGCTAACACGGTACGGCTACTTGTCTTGACGCTTCCAGTGTCTTACATATCTGTGTGTACTTACATGTGGTTAATCAGTGCCATCGTGATCATATAGAAAATAAGATTTCCCCGGAAGTTATGTCCCCGGAAGTTATGTCCCCGGAAGTTATGTCCCCGGAAGTTATGTCCCCGGAAGTTATGTCAAGAAGTCATGATGGGGAGAGTAATTCGAACAGTCCCCAATCTTAGGAAGCTCCCCCCACGAGGGGGCGGAGGTACTTATTTCAAACTGCAAGTACATGAAAGGAAAGGAAAATATGTTCCATAGCTATCAATATGGCCTTTGATATCCTCCTGTTATATCTTTCTTTAACTTCATCCTAAGTGTCTGTGATTAGGTTTAGGAAGAGGGGTAATATTTCCGATTTTGACCCCAAGGAAAGGGTTAGGGACTTTATATTGGGGGACTTTATATTGGGGGACTTTATATTGGGGGACTTTATATTGGGGGACTTTATATTGGGGGACTTTATATTGGGGGACTTTATATTGGGGGACTTTATATTGGGGGACTTTATATTGGGGCAGAGCCTCATCAGGAAGGCGCGGTGCCCTTATGGTTAGTGCGCTCAACTCCGGATCGAGTGGTCCGAGTTCGAGCGTTCAAGGACATTGTGTTGTGTTCTAAGACAAGACACTTTACGCTCATAGTGCACCTTCATCCGGCGAATTTAATGTTAGGGGGTAACCTTTCGATGGACAAGCATCCCATTCAGGGGGTACTAGAAATACTCCTAGTTACTTCATGCTACGGAAACCGGGGTTAAGCGCCGGCCTGATGGGCTACTTGGCTCGTAAACAGACTTTTAGAACTTTACCATATAAGACTTTTTAGAATAGGTCCGCCTACCTTCACTCACCCCCCTAAGGGAAGAAAAGTCCGTTTCGTTCGATTGTTTAGCCACCATCGCGGCGGAGAGTCTGGTGCGGGGACACTACTAAGTCTGGCGAAGCAGGGGTGGGGGAATGGTGTCAAAAGGCAGCTATGAAATCTTCTGTCATTTTGAGATATCCTTTTTAGTGACCTTGCGCTCGAACTTGAAGGATCCGACAGGTTCTTACTCACTCTCGTCACCGCATGCAGCACGGAATCAAACCACGTCCTCGTTGTTTGTCCATTTAAGACAACTTTCTTGCTTCAGCCTCACAGGTATTGTTTCTTTGTCGTAGATTTTTACTCTGTTCCGAGCTTTCCTGTTTGCTTATGGAGGCATCTGCGCCGCCAAAGTTCTTCACTCGCGATTGTTAAAAAGTATTTTGTCTGCTCCTGTCTCATTCTTTGATGTTACTCCGGTGAGTTGTACTTAAGAAAAGATAAGATGAGATAATTTCTTTAATGTAAAATACACGGGGAGTGAATTCTTTATCTACCAATCCCGAGGCTCATGACAGAAGTGTTTGGCAAGCTTTTCTTTTCTTGTTCCCAGATTGGACGTATCGTCAATCGGTTTTCCTCAGACATAGTAAGTATCTATTAACTTATTTCATTTTGAGTTCACTGCTGTGTCTTGGTGAGTTATAACTTAGGTTCTAAGACGGAATCTGACGAAGAATTTTCGCAATCTTTCTCATGAAGATTGCAGCATGGTCTTGTCATTGTGGTAGCTACTCCCTCAAGCTCCGTCAAGAAAGGAAAAACAAAAAAAAGAATTACTTAGTAGGTGTAACACTGCTTCACTCCGCGGAAATTTCACGTCCCAACCATGACAATAGGACAGACAGGAACCAGCTGACCGCAAAATTCGAAGTTTTGTTACCTTCTACTCTGTGGACATTTCACATCCCAATTGTGACGATGCGACAGACCGCAATCAGCTGACCAAAAAATTCGAAGCTTTGTTAACCTTCTCATTGCTTTTGATGTGGTTTCTTTTTCAGTATTCTATTGATGACAGTCTCCCCTTTATACTCAACATTTTTCTGGCCCAGGCCTTTGGCGTTGCCGGCACTGTGGTGATAACATGTTATGGTTTACCGTGGTTTGTGCTCGTTCTAGTCCCTCTCGTCCTTGTGTACTACCTCATTCAGAATTACTACCGTAGAACATCCAGGTAATTCGAACTTCCAGTTAACGCTTTTCAGGAAAGAAAATTTATATTTGCGACCAAGACCTGTTAGCAGTTGAGGTCATTGGATCACCCTGGCTTTGTGACACCCAATAGCAGCTCTTCGCATAGGTCAACTCAGTCGAACTAGACTGCAATCACTCGTCAGTTATACGCCCTTGAATGGTTTCTTTCCTATCCCTAGAGAGTTAAAGCGTCTTATGAGCGTAACGTTGTCGCCGATTTACGCGCACTTCTCCGAGACTCTAACGGGACTGGCCACCATACGAGCGCTGAGAGATGAAGAGAGATTCAAGCAAGAGAATGAGTACAGACTCGAAATCAACCAACGGGCGAATTTCTGTGGTAAGATGCGCCCTGCATTCTTTAAGTCCCTGAGTTGTGTTGAAACAGAACCACGTGATGTGATGGAATCAAATTGATTCTGGTAATAACTCATTCAAAGAGTTAAAGAAAAAGGCAATGGAAAAGTCTTGTGGGAGGAGGGGGAGAAGATCTTTGAAAAGTTATGTGGGGGAGGGGATCGCAGTCCAAAAAAATCTCTTGCATTCTTTGTGGGGGTAAAAGCGTTTGGATGTTTGGAAGGTCATGCGATAATTTTTGCGCCAGGCTCCCTGCTTTCGGGCCGTTTAAACGCAAAATCAGCAAAGCTCTGTAAGGCAGGGCGTTCATGGTAAGCAGCTTCTAGATATAGTATGGTTCTGAGTTATAATTATAGTTGTGTAGTTATAGTTTAATCATTATGTAAATAGCTCATGAATTGCCCGTGTTCAAATGACGTTTGTAGACTGATTGCTTGTGTATAGCAGATGGGATCGGTAGTGTTCGCTTCGTGAACCCTGTTTTGGGACCAAGAGAATAAGAGCGTATTTCTATGCGATGCAAGAGATCATCAAGTTGACTCCTTTTAATGGAATTGTTTCTCATTTTCCAGCACTTGTTGCTTCTCAGTGGCTTGGGCTTTTCCTGCAATTCATTGGCGTTGCCATGGTAACAGCAGTGGCATTCATTGCTGTGCTGGAACATCATTTTAGCACCGTAGATCCAGGTAGGTTTTGAATTTCAGCGCAAGCAAGAGACATCACCCTGTAGCTTCAGAGAATAAGCCCTATACAACTGTATAGTTCACTCCTCCAAAAGTCCTTTGAGGTCTATTGATAAACGTCGAATTTTTAAGATATTGGGCTATTGAAAGAAAGTTTTTCAAATAACACAGCTTGTGCTCAGGAGACACCAAAATTGAGTTCACCACTTGACATTTCCATTACTAAGCTACAAACAGTTTAACGCATTCAACACACAATTTTCCAACAAGGTGCTACAACTTGCGCTATTTAAACCCGAATGGAAACGACATAGCTGTTTTTTCTGCGCAGGTCTAGTTGGCTTAGCCATCTCTTACGCACTCTCAGTGACAGATCGACTGTCAGGTATGGTGACGTCTTTCACGGAGACAGAGAAACAGATGGTGAGCGTAGAAAGAGCCGTTCAATACATTGAGGATGTATCGCCTGAAGTTAGCAGTCAAGACACGGTACTTATTAACTTCTAGAATTAACTTCTAGTTATAGATAGAATAAGAAAGGTGGTAAATTTTTAGTTTGGTAGTGAAGTAGAGAGAGACGTCTTTTGTTCATGTCACGAGCCCGAAACTAAGAAAGCAGTTCTGAGTCCCCATGAGAAAGCGAACCTCAGACCTTTGGATTCCAGGAAAAAAAAAGAAAATAAGTTAGGAAAAACTTATCGACAGACACAGGGGATAGTGAAACATCATAACACCTTTATTATGTCGCTTATCACTGTTTATTTTTCTTGACACTATGCAGTGACATAAAAGGCCTTTCATCAAGTTTTTTTTTTTTTTTTTATCTCATACGAGTTCAAACTGTATGGCTAAACTTCTCGGTTTTACAGGTTCCCAACTCTTGGCCCCCTCGCGGTCAGGTCACTTTACGAAATGTCAGCTTAGTTTATCGGTAAGTTACGTTGTTTGTGGTCATGTGGTGAAGAGGAAACTTGACCGTCTTGCGCGAACTGCTTGGTGTTTTACTTCGCTTGCGCTCTGGGAGCAGTGCTTCAAGTAAAAAACCAATATAATAGAGAGATTTAAGACCGCATGTACGTGAAACGTGATCGACAAGAGTGAGCACGTGACTTTGTTTTTCCCGCCATTTTTTCCCGTTTGCCGGTTGCGCTTTGCCGTTTCTACGTGAAAGTAACCTGAAGAAGTAAAATACTTTACTTCAACTTTATTGTATACGTCAGTTTGCATACCATCGTGACTGACTTAATTATCAAAATTACCTGTTATGGCAGAGTACCTCTCATTTGTTTAATGTCCATTTTTTCTTTACAGACCAGGTTTGCCTCAAGCTCTTCGCGGGGTATCATTATCAACGACTGCCGGAGAAAAGGTAACATTAAAGACCATTGCAGGAAAGATGCCTTGAGCCATGTCCTATTTAATAATGGTAAATGAAGCTGTCTTTAAAAGGAAATGTAAAATGACAAGAGGTCTGCTTTTCACGTCTTCCTATCTTAAAAAACGCGACATCTGTCACTTTGTCCGGCGGCATATATTCCTGTTGGAGAATTTCATTCGTAGCTTTGGGTACACGACATGGAAGTGAATGGCAATGCTATCAAAGGTTTGGTCGAGCTATGTTGCATTACTCATATGAGTGGAGTGATTCGGCTCTGGGTGAGGTAATGTTTCACTTCAACAACAAACATTTTCAACCCTTGTCAAACTATTTAGTACGGAAAGATTCCCACAACGAAATACTGTCTGTTTTCTCTTTTTGTTTTGTTTGATTGTGCAGCTTGGCATTGTTGGTCGAACAGGCTCTGGTAAATCAAGCCTCTTTCAGGTTCTATTTCGAATGGTTAACAGTTACCAAGGGTCTGTGATAATAGACGGTATCAATGTAGCCTCTGTACCTCTTGAAATTCTCAGGTTGGTATTCCTGTGTGACCAGCTCGGCAAGGAATATGTCGTGGCTATATATATATAGATATATATATATTTAATATAATTTCAGAGCTGAGCAAAGAGTTTCCAGCAATCTGATTGGTCGAGCGGTTCCTTAAATGACGCTATATAAACCGCTCCACGCGTTTTATATAAAATGTTAAAATAAAATGTCTCTGTTGTTCAGCTCTGAAATTATACTAAAATAATGATTCGCCTCAGGTTCGGTGAATATTGTCGAACAATCCCCTCGACTTCATCTCGGGAATTATTCGACGATATTCGCCTCGCCTTCGGCGAATAATTGTTAAATATATCTATATATATATAGGGGGGTACCATACTTTAGACAATATAAAATTGTGTATTGTAGATAAACTGGGGGGGAGGAGGAGGAGATATAATGGCTTTCAACCCCTCTCTTCCCAGAGCTATTTATTCAGGCTAGCGGTAGTGTTGTAGGCTGAAGTAGCTACCAAGGGGCAAGCATCCCATATACTTCTATGTATCCCATAACGCATCCCATACAGAAGAGGATGTGAAAATACATATACCCACAATACTCGCAGTCGCCATAAACCACGGAATCTGGGATGAGCTTCAGCTGTGTGGGCCTATTGGCTTGGGTCCTTGGGAGGGATCCGCGGCCCATGAGCTATAAAGCGGACTTTGCCATTTTTTGTCCACGTTTGCTAAATTGTTACGAGACACCTGAAGTCTTTGTTTGGTCGTAGATCTCGACTGGCCATCATTCCTCAGGATGCTTTCCTTTTTAGTGGAGCAGTGCGGGACAATCTTGACCCGTGGAAAAGGGTAGGTGGTCTGTGTATACATGATTATTGTTACTAAAGAAAGAGGAGTTCCTAGTTGCGTTCGAGGTAAGGAGGACACATACTATTCGTGTCGTGTCTGTCTGGACGCTCTGCGATTTCAGGGTTTGGGCGCCATCTTGGACTAGCTAGCCACTTGTCTCGTTTTAATGCGAAAATTTGAATCCCGCTGTCCAATTGTAGTCCTGCGGTTCACCTGCTTTGGTCTGGGTGCCATCGGTGCCAAGGGAAGATATGCAGGTGAATTATAACTATTCGATCGAACGATATGAGTTACTACAAATCAGAACTGTGAGCCAAGCCACCATACGATGTTCTTAGGTTTAATTATGTACTAGATTTTGTCACACTGGGACCAAAATATCCATTCCTGAGCTAGATTGGACCCACTTTACTAGTCTACGTAGAAGTTTTATTAGTGTATTACCTACTTTCTTTTAGTGTTCCGAGGCTGAACTGTGGACGATTTTAGAACGTTGTCACCTACTTCAAGCCGTGCGAGAACTTGGTATGCTTTATTGTTTCACTCCCACTGGAGTCCAGCATTTTTCATGTGACTTATTGAACATATTACTTGCAGGTGGTTTGAACGCTGACGTTGGTGAACGCGGGCGACATTTTTCAGTTGGTCAGCGGCAGCTGGTATGTCTGGCAAGAGCGCTTTTGACAAGAGTCAAGGTGATTATCGACAGAATTCTTATTACGGGCTATTGCTATCTAGCACTCAGTCTTTCGAGCTTGCTTGTTCTAGGTAGACGCGGTGGCCTGGTGGTTAGTGCACAAGACTCTCCCCCTCCCTCAACCCAGGAGTATCGTCAGGGAAGCGTGATGCAATGCTGTGGGGTAACCTTGGGATGGACTGATATCCAATCAAGGGGGGGGGAGGGGATTGTAATACTCCTTGTCGCTTGGCTCGACTTGCCGTGTTTCAGGCGTGTAGTTCGTTGAAAGAGTTGCCTTGGTAGCTCCGAGAAAGAAAAAACAGGAGGCGTTGCAAACACATTGAAAAGGATGAAAATGTTCCTTTTGAATAGAAGGGTGTATATCAACGTAAGATTTATAACTCCATTCCATTTCCGTTTGAAAACTCCCCACTTACTCTACCCTGAGATGTGCACATTTCTTTGTTATTAACCCTTTAACACACACGAGTGACTGGGTTCTAATTACTCCTTACATTTTCTTCCTTGTGTCAAATGTAGAAGTCGCGAGGATAGAGGAAATGATCATCAATTTAAGGAAAGAAAGTAAAAAGAGATCCTTTTCTGTTTAGATCGAGAATAACTTCATGGGAATCAACAAATCCCTGCAAACGCCCCTAACTTTATTCCTGTTTATACATGCCAGATTTTGTGCATCGATGAAGCTACGGCGAGTGTGGACCTTGAGACAGACAAGTTAATCCAGAGGACGATTAGAAGTGAATTTAGAGAAAGTACTGTTTTAACAATTGCACACAGGTAACCCCTATTTATTTCAATGTATATTTTGATTTTTTGCTCTTTGTTCTGTCTTGCTTTGTTTTTGTATTTTGTTAGTCTGTCCTTTGATTGGTTTTCTTGTTTCTTAGTTGAATAGTTAGTTTTTTCTTAATTTGTTTGTTTTTTTCTTTTTTTTCGGCCACGGCAAAGTCCAGAAACCGACCAAATGTTGAAAATCCGAGAAGTTATTCTAAAACCCCTCGCCCTGGTGGCTAATTTCGAAAGAGAGTCCACTGAAAGGCAATGCTCTGATGCCTCTTTCAACGATGCAATTTCTCTTGCAGGCTGGACACTATCATGGACAGTGACCGTGTTTTAGTGATGGACCGGGGAACTGTGGTCGAATGCGATACCCCAGGAGCGCTACTTGAAAACAAACATTCTTTCTTTTATGGTCTTGTTCATAGCAGTAGAGCTGAAGACAAATGAACACCGACGAGAAGAAATTTCTTTGCAATTAGCAATTAGAACAGGCATCTAAGGGAGAGCAATTTTAAATTGTGTACTGCGCAAGTGTACAGAGTCTTGAGCGTAACGCCAGCCTCCCCTTCCCAGTGGCAATGAGAACCACACACCCTGTACTTAAATGTGCAGTGACTCCTCGACCTCTCGAAGTAAAATCGCATCTTGTGGGTGTGTGCCACTGTCATTTTACCCAGTTGCTTTCTGAGCTTGCTGGTACTTTCGGGATTGTTTCGTTATGGATAAACAAATGTGTATGAACGTATGCATACAAACTTCCCCAATGGGGCTTTCAAGGCCTCTACGAATGAATGAATGAATGAATGAATAAATAAATAAATAAATGACTAACATAGTGCTTAAAAATCCTAACTAGTTGGGGCAGACCAGTCGGCTATACACAAAGCTCAACCAAGGAGTTGAACTCGGGATAAACGAGAACAAATGGTGCAGGACTTGAACGCAGGACCATTAGTTGACAGGTCCTGCCTCCTTACCACTCGGCCACAGTGCCTCCGACCCATACTTGTCCCAACGAAAGATTGAAGAAAGCGATGAAATTTGTCAGAAAGTGCAGTTTAACGCAGATAAGTGCAAAGCAAATCTTTCCTTTTAATTTGGATATATCAACAAAGTTGAAATCGTAAATTGGCCACCGTAACGATTACAAAAGCTGACGTTTCGAGCGTTAGCCCTTCGTCGGAGCGAATAGAGGAATTGTGGGTTGTGTGTGCTTTTAAAGGCAGAAAATGGAGCTACGTTATTGGTGGGAACATGGCAACGAGAAAAACATGAATAAATTAGTGGAATGAAACGCGTTCGTTGATCCCTGTGGGATTTAGACTGCCGGTTTGAAAGATGAGCTTTTGTTCAAGATTTTTACGGCTTTCCGTGCCACCTAAGTGCAAGGAAAGACCGCAGATTGCCATATGTTGCTTAGAATGATAAGGTAAAATCTTTCCTTACACTTTTCTTTATTATTTTCTGGTAATCTCACTCGGATTCGAACATAGTATACGAATTTTGGAGGTTTTATGTTAATTATTTGTGCTGGTTTATCTATGGTTTCATAGCCTCATAGGAGCTAAGGTTAGTCAATTGACGGTTTTCCGCTGCTAATCAATCGCCGGCGATTCAAACATATCCGATTGCGTGCGCTTAAAGTAATTTGAATCAATGACGACAATTTCTGAAACAAGCTAAAAATGATAAAAATCCTTGCGAAAACAGTTGTACAGATCTCTAGTTCTAATAAACTGTCAAAGAGTAAGTGTCTTGTTTAAGTTGTTAATCATTCTGATCTACAGTTCTCGATGCAAATATTGAAACATTTTCCCTTTCCCGTTGTCAAGTTTGGTTCGATTTACGCAAAACAGCGGTGAAATGTCGAACATACGCTAGAGGATCCATTTTGGCCGGCCGCACGCCAATTTCCCGCGCAAGATTTTAAAGGAAAACATAAGAAACAGCTACTGTTCTGCAAAATATTGAAAAAATTGTGTCACGATGTAATCCACCCCTGTATTATCCCTAAGATCCCCCTCATTGGCAGTTAACTCTTCCTTTTATACTCTGTTAGCGATGACTCAGTCCCTTCTATTGCACCTCCCTCCCCCACCCCTACCAGGCAATAAATAATGAATGGACCCAAAAGACATCTGACCGCTACGTTGTAAATAGAACTAAACTCAACATTAAGAAAGGAGTGTATTGTTTCAACAAAACTTCCCGAGGATTGTAGCTAACTTCGATTGTGACGTTTTCCCAAATTAAACTACCCGGATCCATTAGCGGCTTGTTGTTTTTTGGCGTCTTCGTATTGAGGCGTCTTCTTGATAAAACCTCTTTCGATCAAACTGTAGGCCATGTCTATTACACTTTTCTTGAAATCTTCAAACTGGATCCCGAAATGGTCTTTGATCTTGGGAAAGAAAAAAAAAAACAAACAAACAAACAGAAGGAAAATACAAGAGGTGAGCGTTTCCATAATTACTTGAACTAGACCTAAATTTTAAAACAGCATAAGATAAAAGTACATTTTGGAAGGGTGTCGTAAAAGCAAGAAAGGAAAAAAGTATCTTTAAGAACCAATGAAAACTCACAGTAAAAACAACCATGCTTCCTAAATCGCGGGAAAACGCCGGCGACCGAGGCGCAATTGGTTTTAGTTTTGCATCTGATTGGTCGAGAGAGTGGTACGAGTTCTCTGGACCAATCACAGAGCGAGGTACAGGAAAACTTATGAAATCTGGGGTTACTTTGAAACTCCATAGAAAATTGCTCTATATCACGGAGCAAAGATCGTACGATTGTGATTTACCATTCAATTATTAACTCATTAATCATTAATTCATTATTTATTCGTTATGAGTGAGTTACCTTCGAGTTATCTAACTTGATGTCTTTGTTAAGAAAAGGTAAAATAAACTTCAACGTGCCATCAAACCACGAGGCGATTTTTATCATGACCTTTGGAGCCACTGTGGTGGGAACTTTATAACCTACAAGAATGAAGAAAAACTTTGCTTCTTTTCATTGACTTATTTCATAAGCAGTTTGCATTACATAAAGAGGCCCATTTCGATTTAGTGTCGCAAAATATAAACTAGGTAATCTCAACATCAACCCGGTAAAATGTCACAAAAAGCCAGTAAGAATTCAAGGTGAAAACTACTTCAACCGCATTTAAAAGTGTAAAAAATGGAAAGCACCTTACCGAGAGGTCTAAATTCTTCATAGAGCAGCTTTGCCATATCATCCATCCAATAACATTCCACAATGGTGAGGTATCTGTTACCTGTTAAAAAGAAAAAGAAAGAAAAGAGGAAAAAGAAACGAGAAATAAAGAGTGTTTCTTTCCGTTTAACCAGTCATAACTGACTGGTTTCTACCAGGCTCTCACTCAAAATGAACAATCTAAAGATGGTCGAGAGTATTGAGGGGCAACTTTGGCTCTGTACCAGGCTCTCTCTTACTCAAAATGAATAATCTGAAGGTGGTCGAACGTATTGAGGGGCAACTTTGGCTCTGTACCAGGCTCCTACTCAAAATGAACAATCTAAAGGTGGTCGAGCGTATTGAGGGGCAACTTAGGCTCTGTACCAGGCTCTTACTCAAAATGAACAATCTAAAGGTGGTCGAGCGTATTGAGGGGCAACTTTGGCTCTGTACCAGGCTCTTACTCAAAATGAACAATCTAAAGGTAGTCAAGCGTATTGAGGTACGACTTTGGAAAACACAGGGTTCCAGAGCTTGGGCCATACTAGAGGACAAAAAAGTCTCAATCGGGATACGTAGTCGCTCTATATATAAGAAACTAAAAAAATTACTAAGTTTTCACCC
The DNA here is from genome assembly GCF_964205215.1 of Stylophora pistillata. Lineage (NCBI taxonomy): Eukaryota > Metazoa > Cnidaria > Anthozoa > Scleractinia > Pocilloporidae > Stylophora > Stylophora pistillata. The sequence continues at coordinate 6,317,158 of NC_142524.1, read as the reverse complement.
CGTGTTCTCTCCGTACCATCGCTTTGTCGATATGAAAACAGAGCCAAGAAGCCTGATCAATAATTCGTAATTTGTTCATATGCTAAAGGAAATATTACCAGGTGCTTTAGGCGACGTCATAGCAATTATATGAGCTCTAGCACAATCTCTGACATCGATCACTCCAAACATCAGTTTTGGAACCATTGGCATTTCTCGCTGAAGAAAACGCCTGTGAAGCTAAAAAAATTATTGTTGGTTTGTTAGTCTTGATTAATTACAGGCTGTGATAACTAATAATGGATAGATAGCAAGTATGGTAGCCAATCGGATTACAGAATTTGTGATAGGCCGCCAGAAGATTTATAGTCAAATACACTTTTACCTCGGAACTTGCGCAGTAAGAGGAGCTCAACAAAGGGCCAACGATAAACCCAGGATTGATGGCACAAAGCTCAAACTTCTCGTCATCTGTTAGTAAGAATGAGTAAAGTACGCCTTGTTAAAAGCCAGCAAAGCTTGGGGAAGGCAGTTAAGTTTGGGCTAGGCACGTAGTCTGATAGCCTACATCTAAGAATTTTATCATTTAATTTTAGGAAATATACATATACATATATACTCTAGTTTGAGCACTCTGGCATGGCTTAGACGATACCACAAAGGTTGGGTCGTTTGGGGTGACCGTCTCGGTTCTCCCCCATCCTAGCATTAGCACTGCACTGATGAGGCCCAGAAGGCCGAAACAGTACTGTCTGCAGTTATACATATATATATATATATACAAAGCTTTGCTTTCATGTCCAAATTGAGCACTCTATCTAGGATGAGTCATTGCCGTTGCAATTGCGCATGCTCGCTGGTTTACTCTAGTTTGAGCACTCTGGCATGGCTTAGACGATACCACAAAGGTTGGGTCGTTTGGGGTGACCGTCTCGGTTCTCCCCCATCCTAGCATTAGCACTGCACTGATGAGGCCCAGAAGGCCGAAACAGTACTGTCTGCAGTTAGATATAGCTCTTTGGCATACAAAGCTTTGCTTTCATGTCCAAATTGAGCACTCTATCTAGGATGAGTCATTGCCGTTGCAATTGCGCATGCTCGCTGGTTTACTCTAGTTTGAGCACTCTGGCATGGCTTAGACGATACCACAAAGGTTGGGTCGTTTGGGGTGACCGTCTCGGTTCTCCCCCATCCTAGCATTAGCACTGCACTGATGAGGCCCAGAAGGCCGAAACAGTACTGTCTGCAGTTAGTTATATATATACATATATACATAAGAAGTAATGTGGCACACGAGGACGGACAACTTCGAAAGAAGGAAGACATATACTCAATAAAAAGTCTAAAAAGTTTGATAAAATACGTTTCGGTCCGAGACCTTCATCAGTTGTGTTCATCAACTGATGAACACAACTGATTGTGTTTTATTGAGTATATGTGTTCCTTCGCTCAAAGTTGTCCGTCCTCGTATGCCACACTACTTCTCCTATCATTTATCGCGGTTTGGACTGCGAATCCTTTTGGATCCTTCTGGCGCGGCTTCTCTGTTGGCTCGAAGCCTGTTAACTTGTTATACATAACTGTAGACAGGTTTGTTAGAGCTAGTTATGAAATTGCCACTGTGCTGGAATTCCAGTGAAGGAGTCCCGGGTCTGTTCCCACTGGGCAAGATATGAATACTCGCGACTCCACTCTCTACCAAGAACGGTTTCAAAGCGGACAATCACGGAAACTCTAGCTAAACCCAATTCGTTGGGGCACTAGTTTGCGATAGGCTTGCGTCCCCTTGAGGGGAAGAGAAACACTATTGGTCACTTCATGAGAGGGAGATCAGAATAAGTTACAACTGCAGGGTCCACTAAGTTTATGAAACTCAACCTGTGACCACTTGGTCCTGAGTTTCCTGAAATTGCAGGACCTGGTTCCTTTGAATATTGAACACATTTTTGAGTGATTCAATGAATTGTCACCTGGCAACTTTTCCAATAGTTCCCAGGCAGCCTTTTCCGCAAGCTTCTTACTCTTCTCATAAGGGCTGACCCCGTCATCTGCTGCCCAGTCCTCCTCGGTGAAGACTTTATCTTCCACGCCTTGTCGACCACCTATGCACAGAAAAAAATAGTGGTTAAAAAAAAAATTAATGAAACCCGAGCTTTCCCGTCGCTTCCATCAAGGACAATGGACAAAACTGTTAGTGTTATCCCACTTGGCGGCTAAAAAATTACAAACTTTTCGTAACAAACTTAAAGCAAGATAGTAAATTTAGCAAATAGTCCGCTCTGAAAATTTCGAAGAAATTTAGGTCTTAACGAGGCTCTCAGTGACTGTTAAACAAATTCTCCTTGTCAGCACCTAAGGAATTGTATCGAGAACAGTATGGAGAATATGCAGACTGATGTTAAGGGTTAAAGCGTTAATTCAATTGCTTACTATGAATTGCAGCAGAGGAACTCGTCAACACAACTCTTTTAACACCACCCTTTGTCTTAGCGCACGCCTCTAGGACGCTTTTGGTTCCTTCCACAGCAGGTGTAATAATCTCCATACCATCTCCAGGAATTCTGGGAGGGAGCGGTGACGCAACATGAATCACATAGGTACAGTCTTTAACAGCACTGTAAGAAAAGGAATTTTATTTTCAATGGTCACCTGAAATTAGATTGCGGTAATTAAAAAAAAAGTACTATGTGCAATATTACACGATGAATTATACCGCATATCACTTCCCTTGTCTCTGGAGTAGGCAGTATTACTTTCTGCAAAAGTTCGGGTAGCTCCTTTCATTCTAAGCTATACTATGTACAGTTTTTACCCCTTCCCCGACTAACCCATGATAGCTGATGATACATGTACAATGCAATAGGACTCTTTGGCGAGGAGGAGAGGTGGGGGGGGGAGGGGTAGGGCACAGATGCATATAGTAACCAATAATAAGATAAAGAAAAGACACCACATAAATCGGAATACTGGTGAACTGAATGTACATTATCAAACCACGACTCAGTGATTTCTAAGTGTAGCATCTTAGAAGGAAAAAAACCGAAGTGAACCTCCTCTGTCAAACAGTGGTAAACCCAAAATTCTGCCCAGGAAATCGGCTGATATCCGATGTCCTAAAGTTTTTCCTGTGTATTTTACTCGAGAGGTTTAGTTCTGTTACCTGTGTTATCACGAGCTTGGGATATTTAACAATTATTCCACGAGCGCGCGTTGGATATGAGAAGATAGATGGCCAACGAGGCGCGTAGCGCCGAGTTGGCTATAATCATCTCATATCCAACAAGCGCGAGTGGAATAATTGTTTTATTAAAAACGTTAAATTAAATTATTAAATTTTATTAAATTTTTAGCTCCCCTTTAATTTTAAGCTGCCACGTACCCTTACCGCATTTGTAGATTATGGTATATTGGCTGATATAACATAATGGCTAAGCCAATAAAAAGTCTTGAATTGCATTATCCAATGATCTAGTTTTTTATAATTAAAATTAGCTTACGTGACAGCACTGTTCACGAAATCGATTTCTACAATATTTTACCACGACAGAAGCTCATCAAAAGTGTTTTTGTCGGTAAATTTCTCAATCAAAATCTTCCCTTATTCGTAACCCCCATATTAAGCATTAGTTGATTCTAGATACTCCAAAATTCATTAAGATATACCAGTGAGTTTTGCTTCGCAGCTCTATTTATATTGGTTTCGAACCGGAACGCTGTTATCGTGGGCGGTCACGCTCGCAGACAACTGAAATGAGTCAGCATTTCCCAATAACATTGACGCGGGATGAGAAAGATAATTCTAGAATTTACACAGCTGAGTAAAACTTAAAGCAGCCTGCTATCCCTTTTTTTTACTTTCCAGCTGCAGAGATACATAATTTTGTGATTTGGAACACCTCCTTCCATTTTAACAGTGATCATGTTTCGATGACTGGACTGTGATGAAGAGAAAAATTCGCTCATGATCATACTTACTCTATCCAAGATTCTCTCTTAGTGAGATCTGCCTCCACCAATTCCAGCTGTTGATTCGAATTTTCTGGGCACAGTGCCCTCAATGGTTTGAGCTTCTGTTCGTTCGCCAAACTTCTGACTGATCCTCGGACGATGTATTCTTGGTCAAACTCCAACAGCTGCTTAACAATATGCATGGCAAGAAAACCTGAGGCCCCAGTCACAAGAACACGGGTCATTTTAACGGCGGGAAAAGACTATTTTAATACCTGATCAGTTTGGATCGGAGCTGTTTATGATGCTCAAAAAAAATTCATTCAGAACGATGGGATTCTTATGTGATAGGAAAGAACCAATCAAAATGCCTATGTGAAACTAAGAAACATTAGGAGCATTCTGATTGGAATGGACCAAGAAAATAAGGGATTACGGAGTATATTCATAAAGAAACACCCGAAACTAAAAGCTGAATGTTCCAAACTAGCAACATGATGGTTGGCATCACATATCTCTGATGCACCAAGGCACAATTGATATGCTACTAAATGTTTCTTTCCTTTATTCTTTCCTCATTTGTTGAGTCTGCTGTGTTTACCACTTGAATGATATTAGTTTGAGTTTTGCATCACTCAAAGAGAGGCTCACAAGGCAATTTACTACATGCATTGATGACCATGGACAAGGCCTGAAGAGAGGTGAAATTAAGGCATTTTGTACCCCCCTCCCCCCCCAAAAAAAAACAAAAGCAAAAACAAAAGAGCTTACATCCAGCTATTTTGACTTCACAACCTTATTTAACAAAGGAATGTAAATTACATATTAAAAGAATTGCCAAAATAGATTCCCAGACATTTTCGTGATGCAGCTTTTTTGATTCTAGATTCTACTAACCTTCCAGTACATTTTCCCAAATTCCTGCCTGCTTACAAACCCAAAGCCTAAGTTTTCAGTCTTTGTAAGAAAATTTGAAACTTAGTTGTGATGTGCATGGGGGACTCATTCTCTTTAATGCAGAGACTGTGGCCTCACACTTGGCATGTTAGGATTTTAATTAACTCTTTAAATCCCTAAAGTGATAAAGATGTAACTTCTCTCTACAACATCAATGCATTATCCTGCAAAAGTTGTTATCATGATCTAACACCAAATTCTTGCAACTGATCCACAAGGAAATATGTAACAGCTAGAGGGGAGAATTATCAATCTGATCTAGGGAGTTAGAAGGCTAATAGGTCTGTTTTCAAAGCATTGACCAGGCCCAAGTTGTTCGAAGGATGGATAACGCTATACACTGGATAAATCTCTATCCGGTGGATAGCACAGTACATTTTGGTAACACTTATCCGCTGGATAGCGATTTATCTGTTGGATAGCATTATCCACCCTTTGAACAACCGGAGCTAGGTCATTGTCTTGCATTCTTGGGCCAAACAGTTTTTTCTCATGGTCTCCCCTCCCCCTCCCCCTCCCCACCACCACCCCTTGGAGTGTAGCACAGTACTGGTAAACTGTCAGGGAAAACTGATTGAATGCTGCAGAAGGGGAGGGGCTTGTAATGTTCTATTCTTTGGGTTTCTCTTGCAATCGCACACGTCAGCATTTATCCCCTGTTCATTGATCCTTTTTTCCACATCAATTCGTTTCATTCATTAAATCCATTGATTACTGGATACCCAGATTACCTTTTGAGAGATTGTTGTATAGATTTTGTCCTTGTTTGTGACAACTTTTCAGCAAACAGCTGTATATCACTAGGGTCAAGAGATGACTCAGCCTCTACCTAACCCTTTAAGAATGAAATTCTGACAAAACGTTTGTGTTTCCTATTTAATAGTCCAATTCCATCTTTTCAAATATTCCAAATTGATAAGTAACTAGCATTATTTTTAAGTAGAAGTATTGAAGCTGTAACAATTGCAACAGAATGAGGGCTCATTTGTTTTTATAAAGTACAAATTTTTTTGCAAAATATTTCACACCCCCTTGGAACATTAATACTAGAATTCACACCAAATAAAGAAAGACTGGAAAATATCACATCATACACTGAATCGAAATATGGCGTCCAATTTGAATTGGCATTGTTCTGGACTTACTAGCCTCTCGCACATGTGATAATCCTTTTGTGTTTCCACGTGAAGACGAGGCTGGTAAGTCCAGAACAATGGTAATTCAAATAAGACACCATATTGCAATTCGACGAATAAGAACCTCAGGATATTTTAAATCTTTAAGAATCAAGCACTTTTAACCCAGTACCATCCAAGATAACTTTAAGTAAAATGTTAGCTCTTTACAGCCTAACATCAGTCTGCATATTCTCCATACTGTTCTCTATACATTTCCTAAGGTGCTGACAAGGAGAATTTGTTTAACAATCAAGAGCTTCTTCTGTCTCTTTAATTGGTTATCATTTCCTTTTTTCTTGCGATCTCATTGTTTGAGTGTAAGAGTTTGTTAGTAAGTAACATGGTGTGTAGTTTGGGTCAGGTGTTATATTATAAGGAGAAATTGGATGCTGGTCACTAATAGAGATCTGTGAAAGGGTTGAGACACTTACAAAATACAAGAAACTGAAAATCAGGAGTTGTCTATTAGTTCATGGAAGAAAAGGACTTGTGTCTGTATGAGTAATATGTCTAACGTTATGTTGCAAGGTGCCAATTAATCCAAAGGTGTTGCTTGACCTCACCAATAGGCGGATTCATGCTGACGTCATTGTTTACATTTTTGCTCATTTGCATACGGCTTTGCGTAAAGAAGGAAGAACGTTAGATACAAATTGACTTCAGGCAGCTTAAGAGCTAGAAAACCTCAGTACGTGGTCAAATATTTAGCTCTTTGGGTGTAATATTCAAGGAGAAATAGTCCATCAAAAACTGCAAAATTTCTGGATGGCAAAAGCGCTAATGAGCTCATACATTCTATGTAAAATTTTGAGTTTTTAAACCCGTGTTGCACAAAAAGTATTCAATGCATCAGGCTCGTAGTCATTGGCCGAGTTAATCGTACTTTGACATTTCGATATTCAGAACTGATTTATATTTAGCTCCAACAGAAACTGAATTGCTTATGCTAATGAGGCAAATATTGTAAACAAGGATTCTCCCATAGCCCTTTCACTTCCAAGACCTCACTAAGATTTCTCCTAACTGTCAGTTATACAATTCTTGAGGTTCCTTTGAAGAATTTAGTAGCACTTTGGAGAAGAAAATCTAACTATTTCAAATTGGTTTCTTGCTCCCTCTCTTGAATGATGATCAAAGTTCAAACAAGCACATAAAACTACAAATGCAAATTAGGAAGAATTTTAGAATGTTTACAGAGTCAAGACTTTGCCTCTGATCTCCTGACAAGCTCAGCTTCTGTTGCTGCAGCAAGGTCAGGTGCTTTAAAGTGACTGCTTTCCAACACAGCCACAAGGAGTAATAGAGCTGAATCCGGCATTCTTGTAAAATCACTACAAAGAATGTGATCTTTTAGCTTGTGGTGGAGTTCTTCCTGAAGGAAACCTGCTTCAGTAAGGGCCCACAAAAGTTCAACAACTTCCCAAGGACGATGTACAGAAACATTACTATTCATTGCTCGGTCTCCTATGTAACTGAAAAGATCTGGTACAAAATTCTTGGTCTTTGCAAAGCTCCTTGCAACCATGGTTAAACCTCTTGAATCTAAGTTGAGTTCACCCCTTGAAAGAAGGTCATAAGCAACTCCTTCAAAGAGATCAGGAGCATGCCTGTTTTTCTCAGCGTAGGAGGAGACAATCTGAGCCAGTTGCCTCTCTGAAAAATGCGAAAGACCACGCTGCATAATTTCATGTTTGAATCTTCTGAATAAATCGTTTGCATTCCCTTGAGCCATGGCATACGACCAAAGGATTGTCACTAAGACCTTCTCAGAGAAATCTCGTACGTCACGACTCAATAATTCCTTCTTTATGGCAGCAAAGAGTGAAGCACTTATCTGCTTCACCTGTGTATAGGACCACAGAATTTTGCTGATATCTTCCACTGTGAAACGAACCAAACCCCGGGCCATGATTTCAGTCCTCAGTACCTTGAACAATCGAAAAGCTCGGACATTTGCTTTGCCGTATGCACGAATGATCACAGCTATGTCCCCGTTAGTAAACTCCTTAAAATCACGGCTTCGGATTTCTTCATCAAAACGGAGCATTGCTCGAGTCACCTTTGAGTGTTCTTCATGCGACTTAACTTTGTCACGGTGACTTGCTATTGCCAAAACAGCGCTGGAAAGTTGAGAATCTTCAAAACGACTACAATTCCATTTTAAAGCTTTCAAGAGAGATTCTGTCGCTTCCTGCACACGATTTAAGTCAACTGCCTCGTTTTTCCCGTTGCCTTTTACATGCCTTGCTTCGTAATGTGAAAAACGGTCAAATAGTGCAACCTGAGTAGCAATGGTCAATATGTTGTCCGTGTTTAGAATGGAGTCCTTCAACCCTTCGTACAGCTCAATCACCTGATTCATATCAGTTTCGTTTCGTATCTTTTCAATGAATGGAAAGGAACTCAACAATTGATCCCTCCTAGGCCTGTAAGCGTCCATCCTCCATTTTGATCGATACATTTCTAACAAACTTCTGTTCTGAAATTCGTTTCCTAAGTCAATCGCCGGATAATCTTGACAGTGAGTACTCCGAAAGGCCTCCGAAGAAAAGAGCCTCGGTGAAAAAGATTTGAAAATATCTAAAAATATAGATGTCATCGAAGCTTTTCTGACCTTGAAAACTGTCATATTCTGGTACAAAATTCCTCGCAACATGATGAATTCTTGTTGTTTTCGTGACCGGGTACAAGTAATTGCATAAAGTTTCGTACCAAACCGCTTGTAATGGCGGCCCTCGCTCTCCTCACCTATCTAATGTCATGTAAGAATTACTCTAATGTCCCACGCCTCCAGTCCCAGGCACATGAGCAAGGGGTACTTTCTGGCCGACCTATCGCCAGTCTCCATCGCAAAATTTCACTCGAAGAAAAAAATTGAATCGTTCGTAGATATTAAGTCTGTAAAGGGAAACGAAAGTAAGAAAACTCAAAACTTTTCGAACACGAAGCTTATTCAAGTACGCCTATCCTGTTGATTGAGCTTTACCAAAAACCGTTATATTGTACGTTTTAAAAACTTCGTGATTTACTGGCTTATGTGGCTGATTGTAACTCGTGTAAGAAAGGTTGGGTTCTGACAGCCTAAAAGCACGCCACCAAGAAAGAGCTGGGGTACGGGCTACGATCAGAAGTAAATGTGAAACCGCCAAACGATTCAGGATTAACAAATTATTATGTATTAGTGGTCTCCGCCAAAGACTGAGAAGTATTCATGTTTAATTGAACCCTTTCGTCAGATCAGAAGTTGTACCTTTTTATGTTACAAGTGGATCTACTAGCTTATAGAGGGGGGCTTTGGGATTTTCGGTTTTGATTGTTTTTGCATCGATTTTTCGGTTTTTGGGCCAAAAAGGTTCGGTTTTTCGGTTTTGATGTTTAGAGCGGTTTGCGGATTTTAAGTGTTTTTGCATTCGGTTTTCACGAAGACTCTGACGCGGTTTTCGATTTTCCTCTTTGACCCCTTCAAAGGTGAAAATGTAGCGGTTTTGTCAGGTTTGCATGCGGTTTTCGGTTTAGCTGCCTTTTTTCGTCGGTTTTTTTCTCCGGTTTTGCGGTTTCCCAGAGGCCCCAATGCACCCCTCTTATAATCTACATACCATAATTTTTGCTATCAAGTCAAAGTTAGTACTGCTGACGTCTTTTGAAGCGCTCAACTATCAAAATAAACGTATTTTTGGAAAATCTTGAAAACGCTCTTCGGTAACTAGTATGAACGCGGGCTTATTAATCTAACTGAGTATTGTTGGTAATAAAACTTGGCCGCCTACTTGAGGCCAAGGGTCAACTCATATATTTAACCTGGATATCTCGTACTTTTATCTTCTTACAGTATTTTTGTTGGTCGCAGAGGTTTGGAATTGGAGGCTGTGGGGCTGAAGGAGGCGAGGAATCAATACAAACCAGTTAAATCAAAGTAAAATGTTTGCGCTGATAGGACCACTCATTCTCACTCCAAATTTCTGTTTCATTAACCCATAAAAACAGTCCGTTTGGATATAAGGGGAAAAGCTCTTCAGGTTGGTTTCAATTTACTTACAGGATGCTGGTAAAGCGCCTTTCGAATCAAAAGAAAAGAAAATACCTTAAAAGAGCAAATGAAAACTCAGAGTATAAACAACTAACAGCCCAAGCGCGAGAAAACGCTGCAAAACGCGGGCGAGCAAGTTGTGATTGGTTTTAATCTTGCATCTGATTGGTTGAGAGGGTGGCGCATGTTTATTTTGGACCAATCACCCAGCGAAGTAAAGCAAAACCAATGCAATCTCGGATGAATTTCTCGAACATGGGCCATAACTAGTTATTTCCGTTACGAAAGAGTGATACATAAAAATCAGGAACCGAATATTGATGACGGAATTTCTTGACTATATCTTGAATCTTCAGTTTACGGCAAACCTGAGGAGGGGAATACCTGCAAAATAAAAAAAACTCATCGACGATATTGCACATACACATACACACATAAAAAACAAATAAAGATACAAATAAAAAAAAAAAACACAACAAAAGTCGGCAATAAAGACACAAAACAAAACAAAACAGAGGAGAATAAAACAAAATCCAAAACAAAACAAAACAAAGCAAAACAGAACAAAACAGAATCAATAATAAAACAAACAAACACAAAAAGAAAACGAAAACTAAACAAAGAAAATAAAGAAAGGAAAAGATGACATCTCAAGGTGAACTTACGTATCAATCTCCAGCCTGCGCCGTCGGCGAATGTTGAGAGCGGTCTGTCGCACCATGATACCCAGGACTCGGCGGCTGACCACCATACCGTCGACGAGTGGTCCGCCAATTGGAGACCTAACATGATATTAAGAAAAGTTTGTACATGGAAACACGCCTATGTATGAACGTCACATTTACTGAGGTATTAAGAATGTGTTAATTACCTGATGGTGGACCTGATATGGATCCGGTACAGACCGCTCCTGAGATAGTAAATGAAGATAACTACAGTTTCTTTATCGAACAAACTTCGGGTTGAATCACTGCAACAGATGTCAAACTCCATTAACAGATCATCTACGGGGAACTGCGCATGGTCCTCGAATCGCTCCAGCCACGCCACCAGTACGTTTGTCTCCGATGAGGTGTTATGAGTGCTTAATCTGGACAGCGGTCGATTGTCTAAGGACAAAGAATGCCCGAGTGTTGACATTGTCCGATGTTGAAACTGAAAGAAAAAAAAAAAAAATTCTTCCGATTGGTCCTTTGTGATCACCCATTGAAAAGTACTCTAAACTACTGGTTACCAGAAGCACCCAAAGCAAAGGCACCACAGAAATATACATCTTAGCTCTTTTTAATAAACGATCTGGCCCGGTTGTTCGAAGATTGGATAAATAATCCACGAAATAAATCCCTATTCTGGTGGTAGCCGTAGTACGTCTTGTGAAGACGAATCCATTGAAGAGCGATTTATCCCGTTGAAGGGTGTTAGCTCAATGGATAGAGCGCTGGACTGTTGTGCGAGAGGTCGAGGGTTCGAGTCCTGGCTGGACCAACACTAAGGGTCTTAAAATAATTGAGAAGAATATGCTACCTTTCTATAACATCAAGAAATGGTTAGATATTCTAGTCTTCTCGGATAGAGACGAATAAATGGAGGTCCCGGACGTCTCCTGCAGGGTTAGAGGTAGGAGGCGTTAATTTCCCGCGCACGAGATTTCTGTGTGATGGATGTCCTCCCCTGGGGTGGGATGGGTGGGTGTTTCTTGCTAAGAATCATCGCATAGATGGAGAACAAGTATTAGGAAAATAAACAAATAAAGAGTGTTATCCGCCCTTTGAACAGCAAAACGCTGAAGGGCAATCCTCACTTACGTTGAAAACACATTTGTATTTTAGCTCGTCGTGAGATTTTTTTTTGTATCATATCATGATAATATAGTCACTTATTGATAATTTCCTTGATTCTCGTCGCGTGTCTGCATGACAGTTTGTTTGTTTTTAATTGTAAGGAGAATTCAAATGCTAACCCGATAAAACACTAATAAGCACTTTGTAATAATTTGGAGCAATTTTCAATTGATTGTCGAAAGTAATCCAGGATTGCTTTAATTTTGCATTATTTCGTTATGTGATTGGTTCAGAAAACTCGCACCACTTTATCGACTAATCAGATTCAAAACTTAAACCAATCGCGAATTGGTCACGCGCGTCTTCCTGCCCTTAGAGCAGTTGGCTCCCGGTGACATTTTCCTTGCGTTGATTGGCTGTTGTGATTGGTTTTGAGACACTCAAACGAAAGGCGCTTTTCCGCGAGATGATCTTACTATAACAAATCGTTTTGGAAGCAACACCCTGAAAAGATCTAGAAAGAAATATAAAACAAATCTAGCTACACCAGGCGAAAATCAACAAGATATTTTCAACATTTTTCAGGATTCGAGCCGAGCTTAAACGCATTCTCCCACATTTTTCACTTTGGCAAATCCTTTAAACTGATTTAATTTTTCCGTTGTTATTCATGCCCAAATAGAACAGAGAAAATAAAAATGTTATCTTCAAAATCACCCTCTGTTTGTGAGTATAGCAAATGGAAAATAATTGTTTCAGCCAATTCACCTCGTATCCAGGCCCTTCCGACGCTTTCCGAGAAAGTCTGCTTCTGACATCGAACTGACTTCCACCACCACTGCTGTTAGTATCCAGGCTCCCCGTGCTGCCCGACCGAGTCCTTTTTCTCTGTGTACATCCGAGGTCTTCCCAACTCCCAGCATGTGAAGCCATGTGGCGGAAATGCTGATAGCTTGGTAACAAAGAAGGCATAATGAACGCTACCTCACAGCTCACGTCTGCAAAATAAAAAATTTCGTCGGCCTTCTTTTCCAAAGGCACACCAGCAGCTGTAGAATGCATTATTGAAGAATCTTTTCCACCACCAGATACTTCGCTATCGAAACTCTCGCGAAACGATGTGTGTCTCACGCCACTGTAACCAGATATGTCTCGTTCTTCGCTGCCCGTGAGAGTCGAGACGCTCTGAGAGGACTGGAGAGGATTATCACGCTGGCGCAGCGTGAGAGTGTCGTCATCATTTCTGTTTCGGTTCCAAGCCTCTTGGATGTTTCCTGACCATCCTGGGTGCGTGGCAACATCAACAGGCCACCCAAGAGAGAGCAAAAACTCTTTAAACGCTTTTGAGTGCTTACAGGTGTTAATCTGTGGCAACAAATGAAGAGAAATGTCATAACAAACGAATCATAACCCAGTGGAAGAATTCTGAAACCGGTTTCAAGGAAATAAAAAGGGGCAATAAGGAGAAAAAAAAAATTCATACCAGGTGCGAGAAACTCATGACCGATAAAAAGCGAAGCGCGTAAAACGACGCATGAGGCCCTGCAAAGCGCGGGAAAACACAGCCAATGGCAAGCGTGGAAAGATGCCTTAGGCCAAGCAATACGTGGGAAAACTTTTAAACAACGGCGGGATCTACACAAAGGTAACATAAAGATCGACACTTCATTTCTTTCAAAAGTGTTGCAGCATGCGATTCTGTTTTACCTCAAAGATACCTCACCTGGTTGTCTATTATATCGTGGGCATTTCCCTGCTCAGCTTTCACGTAGAACACCAGTACAGTATCCTGTGTGCGTGTGGATACCTGGTCCAGTTCATTCAGAGCTTTAGAAAGTCCCTCTGACGTGGAGTTCAGTGCTAACAGACTCGCCTCCTCAAATGGACGGATAGGATTTCCCTGGAATGGTAAGTAAATAAAATAAATACATTTGATTTAGCAATGGTTTATACACACGCTTGTTCCTCCTCCACTGATTCCTCGTCAAATTTAAAATTAAGTGTTATGGAAGAGGAAAACAGAAGAATTATAAAATACTCGCAGACCAAGGACGAACATCAGCATCAATCCCAACTCACATACGACCTTGGGTCAGCGTCCGGGGTAAGGGCCAACTGATATTAAAAAACTTTTCCTTGTTTTTTTTTTTAAGGTTAAAGTTCAAAAAGGGTCTCCACTGTGATAAGATTTATAGCAACACTTAATTTCCTTTGGCTCCAACACATTTTAATTATGGTTTTATTTTTATTATCTAACGACATTTTTTATGGAAATGCCTCAGGAATACAACAGTGAAGAAATTGACAGAAATTTTTATTAAAAAAAATGAAAAAAAAAATTATATTCGATTCAAATTTTCTGACCTCACATCACTAAGTGAACTCAATGTCAGAGCCTTATAGCTGTCACAGATCAGCGAATAATGACACTTTTAGTTTGAACTAAGGTAAGGCGAATCGTAGACGTTTGCCGTCTTCACTTATTTGCTTTTGCAAGGTGATAAAGGACTAAGGAAAAGTTGTGTCATATAGTGAAGAACCTTGGGGTCACTGAAAAGGACCCAAGAAATAAGAGGCTTTCCTTCAGGCAATGCTGTTTTGTTAAAACCTTAAAGATACCTCTACCAGTGCGTTCTAATACGTTCGGTATTCGCACAGCTAGCAATACATTAGGTCTTGGGGCTTTGTTCACCTTCAGTCCCTCGATGGTAAGCAATCCAAAGTGAGATAACAACAACCGAGACGGACTAAAATCCTGGCACGGCCTGCAAAGTGGTAAAAGTGTTCGAGGCATGATCATCAGCTGGGTGCATTGCAAGTGTCATTAGATGAGTGCAAATTAGTTCAATTATTATACATTGTAGTCACCATCTGTCTTCTCATTGGCTAAACGCCCACAGTTAATTCTGGGAAACAGCGCAACCTACAGATTATTCACTAATCTGTACCTACAGATTAGTGAATAATCTGTAGGTTGCGCGCGCAATGCATGATTTTCGGTGGAGCAATGTCAAGTTCACGGACAGCGAAGTAAGAATGGCTTCTCAATTCGCTTCATCGACCCAGCGAGAAATTGAGAAATTACTTGAAGTTAAAGATTCGGAAAATACTAAAAGATCGACAAAAGTGGCGAAGGAACTGTTCTACGAATACCCTAAAGAGAAAAATATCCAGGAGCCACACGACAAAAGGGAATTAGCCTAAGTGTTGAAATCTTTTTAGGTTGATGCGCGAATAAAGGAGGGATCGTTTTACTCTGTGTTCGCTGCGATAATGCGTTTGGCGTTATTTTCTTTAAAACAATGTGTAGTAAAACAATTATTGGATTCGGTTTTTGTGATATCCGGAATAATCAAGGTCTCGGTTAGTGTTCTCAGCCGAAGCACAAGGCTGAGGCTGATAACACTTACCTCGACCTTGATTATTCCGGACATCACGAAAACCTCATCCAATAAATGTTTATAAATTGCCGATAGCATATCATGCCTCTATTTCTGATTTAGAAAAACTCGATCAACTTCCCCCTCCCCTCCCCCCCTCCCCACCCCACCCGCGGTCATAATATCTATCATCCGACAATTCAAAATGGTGGTCACTCGTTTCGCGAAAAAAGTACAGGGCGATCACTCTCCAAAAATAAGCCCGTGTCACAAGCTACTTATGCCCTACAACTGATTTATTTGCCATGGAAACTTACCGCTTCTGTACACAACAAGCCCCTAAATGAGCTTAAAGTGGATATGGAACACCTCAACTCCTGAACACTAAGTGGCTTCCAGAACCCAGTTTTAGTCCGGTTTTATTTATTTATTCCTGTGGTCAAAAGTCTTTTTGGGTTAATTTTCTCTATTCTTTTTAGAGCATCCGATCATCAAATTCCAGACAAAAAGAATTACACCGAATTTTCTTTTAAAGCATTCAGAGCTAAAATCAGATTTCACACTAACCCTGGGCTATCTTAAACCTGCTTTGAACAACCCGGCCAACACCATCATCCCACGGAATGAGAAGACACCCGAAATCACTCAAAAAATATCAAATTTCTACTTGTCTAATAACATTCAATCCCACCCATCAGCCCCTTTCCTGCATTTACCATCGCGCACGCTTACCGGGGCGGTTTGATTTCTGTCTCTTCGTTGGGAAACTTTACACGGGCCTCTTCCTCGTCTAGTTTCGCCTGTGCAACGGTTTCATGTTCCAGCTAATGAGAGAGAATTGTTGAAAATTTTACCTAAAAAGCCTCCAGTTCTGTACGAAAATGTCTTGTCGTATAAAGATTCGTCACAAAACACGGGAATCAAACACCAAAATGTACAAACCTTGGGGATCGATTCACCATCTGAGCAACTGCACAGTTACCCCCTCCCTAACGTAACATTAGCCCCAATTTGTTAGCAGCGATTGATTTTAGTTAGGGTAGGGGAGGACTTGTTTCCAAAGCTGGAGACAAATCCGGGCAATATTTCGGATTGTATGATGTCATACACCATCAGAATTGTAAAACAAACACTAAGCTGCCCTTCTCTAACCTGTTTCTGCATTAGTGTCCGCATATGATCTTGAACTTCGCTTAACTTCGCATCCAGAATTTCGTCGAGTTCTGGTATACTGCGGTCTCTAAATTAACCAAAGAAAAAAAGAAAAATGGACTAAATATGGTGTAACTCATTTGAAACAACCAATACAAGGCATTCCTTTACGTTAAGTCCTCTTATACAACTGAACCAATTAGCTTGTTTACTTACGCTTTAGTGAGAGGTACTCCATCCACAGCCTCAGGAAAGAACCTGTGTTTCATGTTCAGAGGCGAGCGAGGCTGGGTTTTGTCTGGCGACGGACGGCCTGGGTCCTTCAAGTGGGCCTCTATAAGGTCCTAATGTAAAACAGAATGACAACAAAATTAAAAAGAAAAAAAAAACAGTAAAGAAGAGATCCACGCAGGTGAGCTGAAATTGAAGAAATTGCAGAAAGGATCAGCAGCAGATCTCATAATTATTCAAAATTACCCGCAATTCATTAAAGAAACTCTTGGTTTCAACAACCAACAGACCCAAACGAATTCATGGCGACGAATGACGTAAATCAAATCCCTATAGTTGTATTACATTATATCCATTACAGCGCACTACACAGATGAGGCTTCGCCTAAAAGGACTTGTCCATCCGCCAGCGTTAAGCGAATGTGATCAAGTGAATTCAACAAAGTCACAGGCGGGGCTTTTCGCAAGAAGTTGATACAAACTCACAGCGAGATGAAGAAAATGGATGACCAGAAGAAAATTTAACCCTTTAACTCCCAGAATTGATTAACTTGTAATTTCTCCCTCTTATATCCATACATTACACAGAAAACAGTTAATGAAAATTGACAAACTTAGCAGTGAAGTTGAAGTTGTTGTTTTGACCAAATTCTCCTATCTAGTTTACAAGGAAACATGCAGCACCTAGAGGGGAGAATTAACAACCAGATCTTGGAAGCTTAAGGGTTAACTATGTGGCCATGAGCTGGAAGGGAAAATCACTTTCAAACAAAAACAACCCAAAGGTAAATATGCAAAATTAAAATAAATAACCGCACATTTTTCTCCCTAGAGAACTGTCGCAGCTGCATGGTCCAGACATATCGACCAGCCGGGCCGCGTACAACTGATGACAAAGTCGGTAACGGGTCTGGAAAATAAATACACGAGAAAAAGATAGAGAACACGAAGTACAGAGGGGATAATATGCAGCGTAATAAAACAATCACAGAAGTCACATTATTTGACGAGAAAAACGCGATACTTTTTGCGATAATAACGTAGTGGCAGGAACAGCAGACTTTTTATAGTCTTTTAATCATAAAAAGGGGACAATTTCTTGAAACAACGGTCAACGTGCAAATTTAAAAGCACACAAAGAGCACAATCAAGCTTCTTGTAACCTGTTTTTTCGAAGTATTTCAAATGAATCTAACAGTCTCAAATAACGGAGATATATATCATAAATTGCACGCCAAATTTAATGCAGAGCTTTCTCAAACCATATTGATGTGTGCTATTCTGGCAGGGTCCCAAGCTGAGCTCACCCACCTCCCCCACATTCCTTCTTTCGAGGATGCAGCATCCCCCGTTGAAATTCCAACCTCCACTCACTCCCATGAGGGACATTACAGTAAAGGAGAGTGGTTAATTACCTTTCTCTTTCAAAGATTCTTCCAGTAATCCCATGATCATGCAACTGTCCTGTATCACATAGTACTGGAACTTGCGACGGGTCTACATAAATAAAAATATCTTACAATCAATTGGATTACATAATGTTTTGAGCAGCAGATTGTATACAAGTAATGAAATGATCCTCAATGGTGAACGGCAATTGAAAATATCGCCAAGAAGAGGCCTGAAAAAGTTTAGGCGTCATTTTAGGCGCATACCAGAACGCTCTAAAATATGCCTCGCTCTCAAAAAGACGCTTCGTCGTTCTGTTGGCAGTAGCATTCTATTTCCATATTTTCTGCATCCCTTTATCCCAGTTATTTCTATCTCAGTGTGCTAACAGAGTTCTTTATATGCGTTATCTTTGCTCTTGTTTTTGTGATATTTCTGTTCTACCTTAACAAGCGCCCCCTCGATTAAGTGCCCCTCGATTAAGCGCCTTCTCGATTAAGCGCCCCCTCGATTAAGGGTCCCCTTGATTAAGCGCCCCCTCGATTAAGGGCCCCCTCGATTAAGGGCCCCCTCGATTAAGCGCCCCCTCGATTAAGAGCCCCCTCGATTAAGGGCCCCCTCGATTAATGGTCCCCTCGATTAAGCGCCCCCTCGATTAAGGGCCCCCTCGATTAAGCGCCCTCCTTTCAACGAGCGCCCCCCTCACCCTTCCCACCACTCCCTTTCGACCAATATTTTGAATATGCGCACGGGCGACGAGGAAAGACGGTATTCAAAATATTTCCATAAGAGACCGCGTTAGTTCTGTTCTGCGGCGCATTTACCTTTCTTGATGAATCGTTCGACTGAACGTGGTTCAACACCCATTCCTCGTCCAGCAGAGAAGATAACGCCGCTGGACCACAAGGGGATGGAAACGCGCCCTGTTAAAGACAGCGGTCGGAGAAGAGTAAAACAAGAACGAAATAGGGAGAAGGTAACAAAGATACGATAAGTGAGGCTAGATCCAAAAATAATTGTGCGAAAGTTTGGCCTGCGATTATGGATTTCGGAACAAAGAACACGCGTTATCTTGGTAAACGTCCACAACGACTTTTGACATGAGCACATACAAAATACACGAGGCATTTCACCTTTACAAGCAGGTCAAAAAAGAAGGCTTGACCGGAAACTATTTACATACCAAGTGTTCCATGATGACTGTTAGCATTCCTTCAGCAGCTTCTCTTACACGGAATGAAACTGGTTTTAATTCTTTATCACCTGAAAGACGCAGAAACGTTACTCTATCAGTAAAATGACAAGGAGGCGTTCAGACAGCGAGTGAATTGTGGACGAGCACGTAACTGAACAGTTCTTCGGACGATTCTTTTTGTTTCATCGCGCATCGTCACTGAAGACAATCTCTCGCATGATTATCGTGGCAGCGAACAACTATGCCTCCCTATCGGTTTAATAAATAGCTTTTTCTTTTTTTAATCAACAGTGTAAGAATACTAAGATAGCGAAAAACCCTCCAGTGCTTTATTTTCTTTAGTTACAACGGTAGCGATGTCCACTGTCATACCTTTCAGACGGGGAACCGCGTCTGTTCCCAACTGTGGGTCCTGAGTAGAACGAAATTAAGACAATTCGTCAAGACGTAGTTTGAATATTTCTCACAAGAAAGGAAGAAAGAAGCATCTCAATCTGAGACTTTTCTCGCTCTTTACACCAAAAGTCTTCGCGTCCTTGAACCGGCCCCATAATTACCTGCACACGGGTTCAGTCGTATTTTTCATGCGCTTGACACCAGATTTTTGTTTTTATACTGTTCGTTTTCCCACCCTCGATACTGTGTGCATGTTTTTTTTTTCTTTCGTTTTTCCCCATTTCTTCGAAGTACTTGGCTAGATATGCTTACGGCCTTTAAGCTTGTAACCCTTTCAGCAGAATGCAGACAGTCTCCTTTTTGTTGCTTGAAACATGAGAATTTTTTTTTTTCATATGGCTCATAAAGCCCTGTACGAGCTCTAATTGCTGCAAAAATATAAACAGCACGTAACATTTTACAAAAGCTTCTTAACCCTTAAAATTTGTAGTATTCTACTAACTCTTGAAATTTCGTTCGACTTGCTTCCTGAAATTCCCAACTCAACTACTTCCATAACGACATGCAAGCAACCCTGGAATGAGACCAAAACAACATAGAGAAAGTTATCAAGTACGCGGGTGAGCAGAAAGACGCACTTTACTAGAAACATGAAATACCTTCCTTCAAAGCACTACTTTGAAATTATTCTGCAACTTAAACATGTTCGCTAAATTTCTATTTGCTAAGTAAAGCTACGTTTCTTCAAACTGACTAAATACCGCGAGGCTTTTATTCAGTAATCCAAACGGATTTTAGTTTGTTGACGGGTGCCAAACAACCCGCCAAACAGACGACTGACAAACTGGCACGGAATGCCAGACTAACACACAAACTCACTGATACACTGACTGACTAACTGACTGACAAACAAGCTCACTGACAAACAAGGTCACTGACAAACAAGCTCACTGACAAACAAGCTCACTGACAAACAAGGTCACTGACAAACAAGCTCACTGACAAACAAGCTCACTGACAAACAAGCTCACTGACAAACAAGCTCACTGACAAACAAGCTCACTGACAAACAAGCTCACTGACAAACAAGCTCACTGACAAACAAGCTCACTGACAAACAAGCTCACTGACAAACAAGCTCACTGACAAACAAGCTCACTGACAAACAAGCTCACTGACAAACAAGCTCACTGACAAACAAGCTCACTGACAAACAAGCTCACTGACAAACAAGCTCACTGACAAACAAGGTCACTGACAAACAAGCTCACTGACAAACAAGCTCACTGACACACTGACTGACTAACAGACTTACTGAACCACGGACTGACTGATTAACTGACATACAAAGTGATTAAGAGACTGACTTTCTGACTGATCAACAGTGACTTACTAAAAGACCGCTGACAGACTAAAAGACTGACAAACTGACTTACTAACAGACCGCTGACAGACAAAACTGACTTACACAAAGACGGACGGACATATTAATGGTTCATTAGTCAGTCTGTCAGTCGACCAGCCTTATTACCTGGCTGTCCAAGAGCCATGGATGTGACATTATCCAGGATTGAAGGCAGCTGAAAGCAGCCACGATCATGGAGTGAAGATCACGTGAGTGGTGTATTGCCTTCTTATTGGCTTGGTAAGTGATGTAATCGCACAGCCAATGGATTGTACTCTTACACTCAGCTTGATCTAACAGAGAGTAAACAAATCAAGACTGTGAAAGTGATCCTTGCTGTAATGAACCCTACTTATGTAGTGGTGGAAATAAGGCTTGAAAAAATTTCAGGCCCGTACGGGATTTAAACCCATGACCCCTGCGATACCGGTGCAGTGCTCTACCAACTAAGCTAACAAGCCGACTGAGAGCTACACGGGTTTAATACAAGCCAACATAACGACCTACTTAATGACCAGCTCCCAGTTGGCAAACAAACAAACAAAAAATCAAACAGACCAACAAAGAGAGAGAGAGAGTGAGTCTTGGGGACAGTTACCACCGAGGAAACTACGACGAGTTTGGTTAATTGACTTTGCAATGATGCGAAAATATTTTGTTTGGTTATACTTGTGCAATCAAAATGAGTAAGTATTGCTCAACCTCTTTCCTTTTTCAGTACGCAGTTGCATTAAAACTCAGAAGAAGACCTTGCCTAATACGTTGACTTCAAACTTTGAAAATAAGGAAAATACTGCAGACTACCTGCAACACAACAAATTACTCACCCAGGTGACCCATACTGAGCTGTGCCAAGCCAGACAGCAGCTCAAAGGCAGCCAAAGTGATGTGAACGTCAGTTTTCCAACGGCTGCTTCGGATCACAACCAGCTTGTTACATAGAAGGTGCGTCAACTGTACAAACAGACCTTGAATAGTTGAAAGATCTGAGAAAAATCAAAGCATTGAAAACAATGTTTAACAGTTGACACAAGACTAACGGGCTGGGGGGGGGGGGTGTGTGTGTTACTTTAGAACTTTATAGCAAACATGTTATTACACCGATACGCACCATAAGATTTGTACTGAATCCTACTGCCACCGTCTGCTTCACTGGTGCTTCCTGTGTCAGACACTGAGCTACTTCCAGTGCTTGCGCGACGCCTGTTGTCCTCGGAAGCCTGTGGCTTTTCCACTCCATGACTTACAGATTCTACCTCAGGAGAGGAGGAAATCCCAAGGGATTCAGCAGTCTCACTGTCTTGAATCAGCAGAGAC
This sequence comes from Stylophora pistillata, assembly GCF_964205215.1. NCBI lineage: Eukaryota > Metazoa > Cnidaria > Anthozoa > Scleractinia > Pocilloporidae > Stylophora > Stylophora pistillata. Next base: position 6,294,823 of record NC_142524.1, on the reverse strand, counting down.
ATTCCTGTGAATTGACAAATACATAGATTGATATTAAATATATATATCTTATTACCCAAGCGCAAGGGCCATACTGGGAGAATATTGGCCCGAGGTCTTGACAGTACGGACCTCGCTGCGCTCGGTCAGTGCAAAAAAGACCGAGGGCCGATGTTCTTCCAGTACGGTCCCGAGCAAGCTTGGTTGATAAGAGATTTATTATACGACTGAAGTTCAAAGGGACGCAAGTGCGGTATCATTCGGGACCATTCGGGGCAGTGCCCAGTCCAATACTTAGAGAATATTGGACCGGCAATAGAGCATTTTGATTGGTTGATTTTAGTTATTAGCCCTCTGAATGCCCGAGTCGTGTAATAAATAGATAAATTGATAAACTGACAGATAAATACATGGTAAATACTGTATGAGGAGCGTGGCACTGTAAGAGTAAAGAAAGAAGGCCACAAGTTTATCAGTTTGTAACTGTTTAGTGCTACCCTCCATAAATCAAGTCTTATTGTAAACTATTATTAGCATTATCACTAGTATCACAACGATAATTAGAGCAATCTTGCCAAGAACACAATTTATAACATAATGAACAGAGTACGCATCATCTGATTGGTCAATTCAGCTTCCAAGCGGATGCTTTATCAGGTTATAGAGCCAGTATATAACTAGTTATGTCATAAAAGCAATAGAACGCAAATTTCCCGTGCCCTATAAGGTAATTTAAAGCCACTTAAGATGTTGGGAGAACACTAGGAAAGCTTTTAAATCATGAGCCGAACCCGTGTGGCTTTATCACGTTACAGAGCCCGGAGAAAATGTATTCTTTTGCTTAAAAAAGTAGAGTCTTGCCCAGGAACACCATTTCTGACCTGGCCTCGAACCCAGACCAATCACTGCTATTGCCACAGGGAAGAATGTCTGCAGTTTCAGAACTAGTATTGTTAGAACTGCTTGCCAAAAAGTTAAGTTCAATTTGGAGTTTTCCTTCAGCCCCTTGCTAGAAATTTAAAGATGGTATCATCCTCCAGAATTTAAGCTTTCCACTGTATTACAAACCTCCCAAAAGAATCTGAACATTAAATGAGTCAGTTTCACACTGAAGAGCTTCCAACAACAGTCGGATGAGCCTAGGCTTCAAGGAGATGAATGTCACAGACTGGTGTTCATCCTTCCCATCCTTCCCAGCGGCATGCTTCCTTCTCCATCCTGCTGTCATGTCTATAGTAAGAACATGATACGAAACAGCTTGTCACAAAAAGAGGATAACTTTAAAATGTACACTGTGTCATACATGACTAAGTTTATTGCAAAATGTAGGATGGTTTGTCCAGTTTTTAATGAAAACTAATGTTAACACTTTGATTGGAACAATTTTAATGGGCCATTTTACAGTTGTGTACTTAGTTGCCAAGCCTTTTATATGAAGTGAGGTTGAAGATGACTTTGTTGTGATAGAGACCAGTATCTAGTTAGCATGATAACAAAGTAATTTATCGTATATGTGCATGATCCTTCGCAGTAAAGCACTATTTGAGCAATAGTGAAAATCAGACCTGAAAAGAATTTCAGGCCTGTACGGGATTCGAACCACTGACCTCTGCGATACTAGTGCAGCGCTCTACCAATTGAGCTAACAAGCCAACTGGGAGCAGGCCATCAAATTAATTCGACATAAACCCGTAGATGATAAATCAAACAACAACAAACATATGAAACATATGTATGAACTGCGGTTATGAAACGGTTATGAAACGTATATGTGCATGATCCTTCGCAGTAAAGCACTATTTGAGCAATAGTGAAAATCAGACCTGAAAAGAATTTCAGGCCTGTACGGGATTCGAACCACTGACCTCTGCGATACTAGTGCAGTGCTCTACCAATTGAGCTAACAAGCCAACTGGGAGCAGGCCATCAAATTAATTCGACATAAACCCGTAGATGATAAATCAAACAACAACAAACATATGAAACATATGTATGAACTGCGGTTATGAAACGGTTATGAAACGTATATGTGCATGATCCTTCGCAGTAAAGCACTATTTGAGCAATAGTGAAAATCAGACCTGAAAAGAATTTCAGGCCTGTACGGGATTCGAACCACTGACCTCTGCGATACTAGTGCAGCGCTCTACCAATTGAGCTAACAAGCCAACTGAGAGCAGGCCATCAAATTAATTCGACATAAACCCGTAGATGATAAATCAAACAACAACAAACATATGAAACATATGTATGAACTGCGGTTATGAAACGTATATGTGCATGATCCTTCGCAGTAAAGCACTATTTGAGCAATAGTGAAAATCAGACCTGAAAAGAATTTCAGGCCTGTACGGGATTCGAACCACTGACCTGAATAGTAGCAACATTTGTTTCATAACAAGGTCACCCTTACCCTCCCTCCTGTTCGAAGGCTTGGCAACAAAGCACACAACTGTAAAATGGACTATCAAGTGTCTGAAATAATCGAAGGCTGATTTGGGTTTGCTTTCTCTGGGTACTATGCCTTATGATTGTTCCAGAAAACTCCCACTACTTCCCCACCAATCAAAAGCAATGCAAAAATGAATTGCGACTTGTTTTGACTTTGTGATGTTCTCCTCTGTTCTCATTGGCTGCTATGATTGCATTATCATGAAACTCACTGGAATCCTGAGCTTTTTTGATTAACGAACACTCTGTGATTGTCCAGAAAATTCCCTCACTTCCTCAACCAATCAGATTCAAAACTAAAATCAAGTGCGACTCTTCCATTACCATTTTCGAACACTTCGAGTAGTTTTCTTGTTTTTAACTTGGATCCTAATTGGCTTCTTTAAATATTTTCCTTTTTTTCTGATTGGCCATTATGATCACTTTGATTTCATTTTGTGACACTCAATTGAAACAGGCTTTATCAATCGTGAATAATCATTTCTCAATTAACCTTTTATGTCAAGATCCTGAAAATGCAGCGGTAAGCAAAGCATGGATAACAAGAGCTGGATGGCAGCTCTACGAAGTTCAGTGGTAGACACAGTACACCTGAGTGAATTAATCAAAAGGAAAAAAGGATAAATATTTAACCCTTTACACACTAACATGGGTATCTATATTACATGGTTACATCATGTAAATTACTGGTTCACTGACTGAACTAAAGATGGGGTGACTCTCTCTCTAAATAATTACTGACTGGTTAACTGGAAAAGGCATAGGCTATAAATCCTGCCACTACTGACTTGTAAAGATTTTAAAGGACTCAGGGGTTACAATTAAAGTCTGTTACTGCAGCGGTAGAGCCAGTCCTTAAGCTGAAGGGGGGCTTAGTTGTTTTGAATGTGTGCGTACACCTGTGGCTTTTCTTCCTTCCGTGATGTTTTTTTTCTCACAATAAGGGGCCCCCACCCTAGATCTGCCACTGTACTGGGAGTCTAACATCCTCTACATGACCTCTTACCACCATCTGTTTAGCCTGGGAGCTGGCTGTTGTGTCTGGGTTTTGCCTTACATCCCCTTTCCAGGCACAGCCCTGTCTTAAACCATCAGTACCTGTTTGTGGACTATTGAGCTCTGCTACAGGCTGACTTACTGATCAAACGGAGATATAGGTGTATACTGTACTTGGATGAACAGAGTAATATTGCTGTCTATATATCTGATGGACTACAATAACTAACTGCATACCTGAACTGGAACGCATTTCTTGGTTCCAACATTACTGGTACACTAAGTGCGGTGATGACACCTGTTAACAACCCTTTGACTTTCGGCATGTCTAATCCCAATTGATCAGCTGATTTCACTAACAATGATTCACTAAATTGTTTTTCGAAGAAAAAAACAACAACAAATTTTTTGTAGTAGATTTCTTGCTATTGGTATTGCCTTGTAATGTGCAGTGTTAAGAGGAGGGATACCCTGGTTATTGTGAGACTTTTCAAAAACAGACTAGTAAGTGACTGATACACTATTGACACACTTATGTGAAGGGGGTAAGTTTCTAAAAGAAACTGTCAGTGGTGCCATGTCTGTGAGGGGTCAGTACAAAATGATTTGATTTTATCAACTGAGTTGATAATGTGAAATTGACACTGCCTGCCTGTTTGTCTGTCTTTCTGACAGGCTAATTGTCACTGAAACTGACCAACTGATTGATCGAAAGACCAAATCACTGACTGATTGACTAAAAAAATAACTGACTCGTTAGATAACTGATCAACCAATGCCAGTTTTTAAGCCCTCCAAGCACTTAATACTCCAAAAATTCAGTTTTAATTCACTTATCAGAGTTCTTCTTCCAATTCAATAGGCTATTATTAATTTCCACCATTGACACATCTGATCACAGCCTATTATGAAATGAAATATAGCTTTTCCCAAAACTGGCAAGAACCTTTATCAATAAGATTGTTCTACCTGATTTGGATGTCATTTCTGGGCAGTACAGTTTCTAGTGCCGTAATAAGGTGTGGTAACAACACCTGGACTCCCTGTAGGTCCACTCTCAACAGATCAGCTGAGTTCAGTAATATGCTACAGAGCACATGACCAGTGCAGGACTAAAAGAAATCATGAAAAAATCATCTTCTATGATCATACAGTGCAAACAAATACAGTTTTATGCACACACTCCATGCTGCTTTCTAAACTGACTGCATCTAGTTTGATGGCCAGCAAAAAATTGTATGCACATAAATTTTGGTTATTAATTGATACTGGCACTCTTGGAAATTGTTTATGCTGATCGCAGTAATATGCCACTTAACTTAGTCCCCAGACTATGTCAAAAAATCATGCATAGCCGAATAAAGCAAGCTACATGTATCTAGAAAAAAGTTATGTACAGTCCCTGAACCACATGATTCTTCTCTATAAGATGACAGTGCAAAAAACAATAACAAGGCTTCTGCATACTAGGGAAATTAAATTCAGCACATAAAATACCAATTTTATTACAGCAGCCACTTTTTTAAGCATGTCCACATTTAACTAGTAGATGGCTCCTGGGAAGGACCAAAAACCAATCTCTTCTAAGACACACATGAGTTCAAATCTTCTTACCTCTGAATATAACAACCCAATGGCCAAAGCTAAATAAAACCTGGAAAGATAGACAGGGCGAACTTCCTGACCAGAGCAATGGCTACAAAAGATACGGCACAGGGCACCATAAGCTTCAGCTCTGCCTGGTTCATATCTGCTGTCCATAGCCTGGCCACCCATCTCAACACTACAGATTCAAAGTTAATCCCTTTACTCTACTAAGTGATTAACATGTAACTTTTCCTACATGTAAACAGGTAATGAGAATACTAAAATCTGTCATATGTTATTTTAATCTAACAAATAAACTCCTATTAACAAATAGAATAAGAAAGCTGGTCAATTTTGAGCATATGGTAAATAAATAGCAGCAGAGGATGTTTTTTGTCTTGTCATGCAGCTGGGATGGGGGTTTGATTCCTCATGGGGAATCAGAATTTTTTTCTTTCTTTTTTGTACAAGGCTTTAAATGGATACTTAAATGTGGATGTTTTTCTGTTTTTGAATTTTTATTCTCGGGACGATCCGTATAGATTTAGACATGTTGATGACTATTCCTTGAAGATGAATTTTGCAAGAACGACTAATTTTAAATCCACTTATTTTAATAGAATTGTTGAATGTGGAATTCGATACTCTTAGATATTAGATTATCTCCTAGTCTTGCAGTTTTTAAGTCTAGAGTGAGGAATTTTTAAGTATAAGGAACATTGACATTTTTATTTTTGATCTAAAATTCTTCCGTCCGTCTTTATATTTGACTTATTTAGATTAGCTACACTGTGATCTGTCTTGCATGGAGTGCTCCACTATTTTACAGATTACCCTTATGGCTTTGCTGTTTGTACATTTAGATTTATTTATTTGTCATCATTGCCCTTAAATTGTAATAAATTTAAAATTTTGACCCTGACAAATTTTGCTAAACAAATTCTTGTTACTAATTTACACTGAAATGTGTAGCAGCTGTAGGGGATGATAAAAAATCAGATCTTGGGAGCTTAAGGTGTAAACACCTACCGTAATTCTATGACTTGTAAATCATTCTAGACAGTAAGAATTTCAATAATAATTATTATGTTTGTGAATCTCATAAGTTGACTCAAATGAGCTGACCATGGGATTATAATAAGAACAAATCATTTCCAGATAAATGCACAAAATCAAATATTGAAACTTGTCTTTAAAATGTGATTTTCTTGAGAAACTGAATTTGCAAATTTTGCAGATAACAATCCACATACCCTGTTTTGATTCCTCCTGCTGCATCAGCTTGACCAGAATTGGTAACAAACCCATCATATATCTTTCCAAGAGCCTTAAAATTTGCTGCCATGTCCAGCTTGGCAAATATAGCCTCAAAGAGCCATGCTCCAAACAAGTGGAGCACACTGTCTCCTGATGGTTTGTGAGCATCAGATTTGGATGACGCGGAGAATAATAGTGAGGAGGATGATGGAATACTCGCTAACTCAGAGTGGAAGGTCTCTAGATGCAGCTGACCACTGGATGATGTGCCACTGCTTGGTCTCGAGGGCAGGGTTTGAGATCTTGATGCCAACCCAGTGGTATCATTCAAACCTAACGCCCCACCAATGCTTAAGGTTTTCTGTTCGCGTTTCTTGGAAGTTGGTGGAGTTGCAGTTTTTGTGGGAGCTGGGATTGGTATGTGTTTCACTGGTTCATCCTGTGTTGTGGTGATGGTAAGAAAAGCATTTATAAGGACTGCAACTCCTTTCATCGCTTGTAAGAAGTTCTGTGGAAGTGCTTTCAAACAGAGATGAGAGGAAGGTGTAATCACTTCTTCACTTGACAAAGCAAATTCCTTGAATCTGGGAGTATCACTGATTATCTCTTTCTTGCAAAGATCCACAGGGTTACCAATTATGTGAAGTATCCGGAACCAGCATTGAATGAGGCATTCATCGCCTAAATTGACTGGCAGTTGGATATCACTCTTCCTGGAGGGTAGAGCAGGAAGGGGGAAGTTTGGACCATACATATACTGTATGACTCTTCTAGTGAGAGCAAGTGCTGTTCTACTCCAATGGTTGATCATTGCACTATGATGCCGCCATGATGTGCAAAGCTCATGCAAAGTCTTCCACATTGACGGCGATGGGAAATGATGACAGCTGGCACACAACCACACCTCAAGCAAAACACTGATCAACTTCTCACACAAATGTTCTGCAAGACCTCCAGCTGTGTTTGGTGGTGACAAGAGCATGTCATTAATTATCATCAAGAACTTGAGCAAGACCTCCCATGTCAAAGGTGACATTCTTGCTTCTGGAGCCATGACTTGAATCGTTTGCAGCACTTTGATACATAACGAAGCTTGTAACACCAGATTACCTCCTTCTCGCCGAACGAAAAGGTTACGAAAGTGCTGAAAGATCTCTCTTGCGTACTTATCTGGCGCTTTCAGCAACGGTTCTGGAATGCCTTTCTTAGGATTTGTGAGTATCGACAGCCAGTCTAAGTAAATGTTGACACAACCCTTTACAATTTCGCCATCGCTTTCCGTCATTTGAAGCATAAGCCCGTAGCATAACACTTCCATAACCCACTCGACCTCTTTATCAGTATTCAGGGTCATATAATGGTGAATCCCTTGTTGACTAAGAGTTTTTATCACCGTGTGGACAACTTCGCTTCCAACGTTGGGAGGAAAATTTTGCAGAACACTCCTGTTGCTACGATCACGTTCTAGCGTGCTTCGAAGAGAAACCCACTCAGAATACATGGTGAATAACTGTAAGATAAGTGCAAATGCTAGCTTCAAGTGTACGTAATCTGAAGGATTTCCGATCTCTCTTCTTGATCTTACTATTGTTGTATTTCTAACCGCAAGAGTTGTCGGTTGACATTAATGAAGTCTCAGTTTACACATTTCAGTCATGAACTTACCAGTGACAGGAATTGATGTCTACCTTCAAAGCAAAAGGCTGCTATATACAGAAAAAGAAAGGCGCGGTGTAAATATCAGTCGCCAAATATTATTCGCCATTTTGTTTTCTTAAGGGAATATCCGCTGAGTTCACCCCGCGCGCCGACATCACACAACCCACCGGCATGTCATTGGACAGATGTATAACCATACTATTTAAAGTTTTTACACGATTAAAACAAACTTCTGCTTCTTTTTATTCCGATCACATCCAAATAAACGGTTACAAAAACAGAGAGAGAAAACAAAATACACTAGTATATATATGCTAATTCCTAAAAAAAAAAGTTTGAATAACAAAAGGAAAAGAAACACCTGGACCAATCATAGGTCAAATTAACTATTTCTGTGAAATATTTCACATTTAAAATAACAATGGCTAAACATAATATGCATAATAACAACACTATTAACTATGGTATAATGTTTCAAGTAGACTTCAAAGGTAGATTATTCTAACTTTTGTTCCTTTTCAAAGTGTAAACAAGAAGTCGTTTTTGAGGAAAAATTAAACTAAAGTTGTCTGATGCAAGATCAATCTTAAACTGTTCTTTTTTCGTTTGTTTGTTTTGTTTTGCCACCTTAGGAAGTGATTTGTTTTCCCTGACCCCACACCCTCTCTTAACTCCATCCCAAATTCGATCTTGGATTTGGATATCTGGTCTTCATCGTCCTGCATCTCCTAGCAACAGTTTCAACCTAGGTGGCTCAAGTCCAAAAGGTGTGAAGGGGGATGAGAAATGGAGAAAAGGATAACAACAGAAGAAAGACTCTGCAAGCTCAGTTAATGGGAAATACCCTACATTTTTTTTTTTTTTAAAAAACGATTCCAGAGTAATTTACACATTCTTTATTGCTGTCCATGAACAAAGCATACACAAATACTGGGTGAAACTTACAGGTCATTGACCAGAAACAATAATATTCAATTATCTGAATGACACGATTAATCATTACTGTTCCTTTTAAATTCTTCTTTCAGCTACTTGCTGCTTGAGAAAAAAGGTTATAACTCTAAGACCTGCACTAATATCAAATTTTATTAGCAAGTGTGTGTACGTATGTTTTTTTTTCTAATTTTCCTTACCCTTATCAAGTTTGGATCAAATAAACATTGATGTAAAGTTTGTGCTACACCACTGCAACCACTGAAAACGTTCAACGAAATAGAGCTAGACAGACCTGTTATGACATGTATGAAAAAAATTGGACATGAATTCATTGAATACTCACCAAAATGTAGAAACTGAAAAACATGCTCATATTCTTCAGTGGAAGAAAATTATGACGATTGCACAAAATCCCTTGAGTTACACTCAGATTTACATGGTTCAAATATGTCATTCAAAAATAGGAAAGTTGTCAATCTTAAGATCCACCATAATGCAAATATTGCCAGATAATGCCGCATAATATGAGTGTTGAACTCAATGGCCAAACGAGACCTATCAGTGATTACTAGAACATTTGTTTTATGGCAGCTGCGATTGTCAAAAAAGTTATGCAGAGCAAAGTCAATACTCTACACCTTCAACTTCTCCTTCATTATCAATTGCGTTGTACCTGACCCAATCCCTAGCAATCGGAGCATTGAGCATTTCATCAGTGAATCCAAAAGCATCACACAATGCAAGAGCCTGTGGTGCTATTTCACGACACAGGTCAGCGGTCACCTTCCCCACTTGTGCCCCAGTCTCTGCAGACATCAGCCCTGATGTGGCAAAGAAGCCAAGATCCCTCTTAATGACTGTCATCTGATAGAGATGGTGAAGTTTCTGAAGAACTGGTTGTAGACCAGGATCTGCTTTGTCAAGAGCTTTACCAAAACATTCACTGACGAGTCGTTCACCATATGAGCGTGCAGCACCTTGGACAAGATCCTGTTCCTGAAACATCCATGTGTCGAATCTTCCTTCCTTTCCAGCCTTCATCATCTTCTTTCCCAGAGATGTGAACAGTCTGTTCTCACGGGACTCCAATAGGGCCTGAAGGTATGTGCGGTCACTCAGGTCTGCGCTATCACTTGCTGCAATTTGATCTCCAGCTGGTTTAAAAACCATAAGCCTTTCGGTGGCAACTTTCTGCATCAACACTGAGTTGTCACCTTCAGCTGTCATACAAGCATGTGAAAGAGCCAAATCAATGCCAAATTTATTGCAGGAAAGATAGCCCTGTCCCCCACACCTCTCTCGGCAAGTGGCACCTGTTTCAGACACATGCCAACCAGCAATAGCCTTGATAACACAGCACATAGTCACCACATCTGCATGGTCAGATCCATCTGTAGCCTGTAAATTAAATTAAATGACATAGTATTATTTGGCATTCCAGATCTTCCTTTTTTGCAGACTCAAGGTTTATGATTCAAATCACATGGGTTGCACGTATTAAAGGTTGATGTGGTTTAACCCAAGAATTCAAAATTACCCAATTGCACTGACAAAAGTGAAAGTCAGCTACCTTGTAATCATTATGGTGGCTAATTTACCATTTCAACTTTGTTGATATATCCAAATTATTTCATTACTCCCACTGACACAGCCCCAAACAGTTTCTTTCGAAACTATCAACCTTTATATCTTGCAACAATTTCACCCAGCAGTTAAGCAATTGCTACTGTTAAGAAAACTTCATACTTGTTAACATAACTGTCAGGGAATCCTGAGGAAATACTGCAGCAGGGGAAGAGGGGAAGCTTATGATAGACCAACATCCCCTCCTGGTGGATTCACAGCACTCCTAGGCTCTCCATGCTATAGAAACCAGGATAGACTTCAGTTGGAAGAGTCACTTAGCCCCAGCACAGACTTCTGCTTTTTTTACACATTTTTACACCACCGACGACGATCAATGCTCACTGCAACATGTCTGATACCTCCCCACTCAAAAACAAGGCATAAAAAGTTTCACCCCCCTTCCAGCCTCCCTAATAAGAGAAGACCTGATCACAATGAAAAAAAATGTTTCTTGTACATCACCTGAAAGGCCCAGCAGTCCTTGACGTAATGCATTGCAAAATCAATGGCATAGGTAATAGCCAGTAGGGGCATCAGTGCATTCTGTTGGAGCTGATACTTGAGAATGGGTGTGTCTGATTTGCCTTCAGGACCCACTGTCAGACGAGTTGCTGAGTAGCGAATAGCGATGGCTAGACAAGCTTTTGAAGCACCTGTTATTTAAGAATAAAAGACCACGAAACGAGGGGTCAGACGAGTTGCTGAGTAGCCAATAGCGATGGCTAGACAAGCTTTTGAAGCACCTGTTATTTAAGAATAAAAGACCATGAAACGAGGGGTCAGACGAGTTGCTGAGTAGCGAATAGCGATGGCTAGACAAGCTTTTGAAGCACCTGTTATTTAAGAATAAAAGACCATGAAAGAAGGGGTCAGACGAGTTGCTGAGTAGCAAATAGTGATGGCTAGACAAGCTTTTGAAGTATTTGTTATTTAAGAATAAAAGACCATGAAACAAGGGGTCAGTCTACATATATGACAAAGCCCATAATATGCTATAACTGTTCACCATTTTTCTAGTGCAAGCACAGTCTGTATCTCTGCTCCAAATCTGACCATAATAAATTGTGCAATTAGCTTTCCTAGCAGTATTTTGCATTTGGGCTGAAAATGATTTGATTCAAAATCTAATTGTATCAGAAGATGAACAGACTGAAGTAATTCATACTCCTTGGTAGCAAGCACAGTGGTATCCATTATATGAATCATCTTCAAGTTGGTAACAATGATGATTGGTCATTATACATACCTTGAGCCATACTGGCTATACATAAACGACCAGCGAGAAGTTGATCTGCCACGGCCAGAAAACGATTGCGGATGCTGCCTTTAATTTTTGTTGTGTAGGTTCCATCCTCAGCAACATCAGAAGACAAGTTGAGCAGGTTTTCTCTGGGTACACGGACATTATCAAAGTAGAACTTGGCATTGTCTACTCCATTTAGACCCATTTTATGTCCCATGTCATGAATCTGAACTCCAGGCATCACATTGAGATCCTTATCCCGAATTGGAACCAGTACACCATGGATACCTGAAATAAGAAAGGCAAACATCTTTTAATTTAGAGCCACTGTGACAACCAATTGATGTTTCCAAAACCTTTCCACAATACCCTCATTGCAATATACTCTGTTGACCCCCAAGCAACAGGGAAGCTACTTTCCTCTTTTTTTAATTGCATTTAAAAATATTACATAAAGGTCACGATCCTTTAACAAGTCAATATGATTCATGTATAAATGTATTATATAGAGGAAGGAAGGAAGGAAGGAGGAGGACGAAGGGAGGTAAGGAAGAAGGAGTGAAAGAAGAACAAGGAAGGGAGATAAGGAGGAAGGAAGGAGGAGGATGAACGGAGGTAAGGAGGAAGGGGTGAAAAAAGGAAGGAGGGAGGTAAGAGGGAAGTAAGGAGGAAAAGGAAGGGAAGTAAGGAGGAGGGAAAGAGAAAGGAAGGTAAGGGAGAATGAAGGAGGGAGGAAGGACAGTAAGGAGAAAGGAGGGGGAAGAAGGGAGGCAGGGAACAATAGAAGGAGCAAGGTAAGGAAGGGAGGAAAGACAGAAGAAGATAAGGAAGAAAGGAGGGAGATAGGGAGGTAAGAAGGCATGAATGAGTGGGAAGGGAAGTAAAAGGAAGGAAGGATAGAAGAAAAGAAGGAGGGAGGAAGGAAAGGTAGATAGGAAGGCAGAAGGGAGGTAACAAAGGAAGGAGGGAAGAAGGGAGGCAAGGAGAGGAAGTTCAGAGAGAGATGAACAAAAATGAGGGAGGCAATGTGGCAGGGGAAAGGGGGGACAAGGTAGAAGACAAGAGAGTGAGAGAGAGAGAAACAAACAGAGGGACCAACTGACATAATTTATGATCCCTAGAGTAGCATAACCACCTTGATTGACACCATCAATGTACAGTTGTGAGAAGACAACAACATGATGGGCATGGCAGGCACCATTGGTGATCCAATATTTCTGTGCCAAAGGAGTTGGCGTATTGACGATAAACTCCTTGGTCTCCTTGTCATAGGTGGCTGTTGTTTCCATCTGTACTGCATTGTTTCCATATCCAAGTTCTGTCAAACCAAAACAGCCCACATCCTCTAGTGTGTCAATACCCTGAATTTTTTTCAAAAAAACATTTCTTTTAGCACAATATACATAAGAGGAGTTGCTGAAGTCACTTACAAAGTTAAATTCCCTTTTCTGGTTATTTAGAGTCTCTTTATTCATTCCCCTTGAGGCAACAGACCACTTTCATAAATGGCTGCCCTATAAATATTCTTTTGTTTAAATTCAAATTAGCCCTACTGGCCTCGCTTGAGATAATGTATTCTTTTGAATTTTGTACTGGAGAACAAGGCCAGTAGGGCTACTTTAAATTTAAACAAAAGAACATTAATCCGGCAGCCATTTATGAAAGTGTTCTATTAAGATAGTGTCCCAATGAAGGATTAGTCATAAGAGCAGGCCTGATTTTGGAGACCATTGGAGACCCAAATGTTCAGCTAGCTAACACTGAAACAGTCTTATAATTTAGGATTTGACTAAAGTGAAAAGCTGGTTAGCAGCAAAATTCTCCCCATGAAAGGGACAAGTCTACACGTAGTCCACCTGTTTAATTATGACAAACACCCTTCTTGTTTACTGACATAAGTACCCAAAAAGCTTTGCATGTGAAATGATTTCACAGGAGGAAACAATTACTTTAAAGCTCTAACTCCCAAGATCTGACTGTCAATTCTCCCTTCTAGTTGCTACATATTTCCTTGTAAATTGGTTATGAGAATTTGGTGTTCAATCAAGGTAACAACTTCCACCTGATAAATTTTAGAATTCTTACCTCTTGTTTGCCAGATAATGTATGGATATTACAGGGAGAAGTTACATGTTAATCACTTCTGAGAGTTAAGGGGTACGATTCAGCTTAGCAAGATTTCCTCACAGCCCTATAATTCATTATGCATACGGTTCTCAAGATAAAAAAAAAAAAAAAAAAAAGCAGTGGAAAAACAGTAGGTCGTCTTTGGGACTAGGGCTTTGTATTAGAATAGTTTGGGGTTAAACGGCAATTTTTCCATTACCTGCAACAGTTTATCATGGTGTCTCTCTGTACCCAGCTTCAATACAGTACCACCAAACAAGTTAAACTGGACTGTCATCTTTGTAGTCATTGCAGCATCCACTACAGCGGCCAGTTCGTGGGCTGCGAAGATCCAAAGAGGGTTGTTCCTGAAGTCTAACACGGAAATAAATCCTTGATCGCAGAGTTTCTTCAGTCTTTTCAGAGCCAATTCCCTTTCTTCGTCGATGGAAATGTTGTATTTTGGGGTCATCAGGGGATCCTCTGAAAGAATTTTACGAAACTTCGCTCTTTTCTCTTGGTTGTCGTGATCCAGCAGGTATGTCATTTGCGACACATTAAACGATGGTTTCCCCCATCCATCTCTTAGTTTATATGGATCCAACTCCAACTCATCTTGTAGTTTTCGAGAGTCCAGCTGTGCTGAGGCCGCAGATCTCGAAAAGCTACGAGTCTTGTAAAACTTGGGTCGATATTGTGATTGTTTGTTTATGGGCTCACTAGTCGACCTAATGCTCTGCACAGCCAGAGCCCTTCGAACGGAAACTGTAGATAAGGTACGGTTAAATCCTCTCGCGACAAGTACACCCGCAGAAAGCATGATTAAACCTCAGGGAGCCAACGCTCTTGAAGCTTTTCCACACGCCTAACCGAGAGTCCTAGGACTTTGTTCGTTGTTATCGACGTGACACTATTTACAGTGTGGCATACACGAAGTAATCACAAACATAAAGTGGACATCAGCGGGTGCTTTCACTAAACTACGTTTTTCTCATGTATTGATAATAAAGTATATCTGCGGTGTACTACGCGCCACGGTTTGTAAAAATAGGTAGGCCATTCGGGATTTGCGGAATGCGGTATTTGACAATTTTTGCAGCTGTCTTTCCATTATTTTAAATCTAGAATTGCGGTATTACAACATTCCCTGAGCCTACGTGATGTGCTGCTTTAGCATTTTGGACAGTATTTAAAAATTATCCTTCAAGTCCTCCCATCCACCCGTGGTTTTCCGAGCTTTTTCCAGTTTCCAATTGTTTCGGAATTAGGCTGTAACAGAACTTCAAACAGCTCTAAGGTTATCTCGTCCGTTTTTGAGTTTTATTCATTAGTAGCCAACACGCCAATTTTTTTAAATCGAAATTTACCTGACCTATAATAACGTTGATTAACAAATTCTTAATTACGATTTCCTTGTTATTTGCTCTAAACGAAACATGCAGAGTACGGGTTTCGGTTCGACATCGATTTTCGACTCGAATTATTTCGCCAATTTGGGAATTTTTTTTTTTTTTACGATATTGCGGTACTTTCCGAGTTTTTTTTTTTTTTTTTGCGGAAGTGCAGTGTTCAGAACCCCCTCAATGTCCCCCTCATGAATGTATTCGTTCATTCGCTATGAGACTGACACACAAGGCTTGCACTGTAAGTATCCCGGAGAGCTTCATACAATTTCTTATAATTTTATTATAAGGAATTGTACGAAGCTTTTTTAGCGTCAGTCGTGGCGCGGTGGGTGTTGTTACCTATGATCCTTGCGAGGATCATAAGTGACAACACTTGCCGCGCCTCGACTAATGCTAAAAAAGCTTCATTCAATTTCATTATAAGGAATTGTATGGAGCTTTCCGAGATACTTACAGTGCAAGCCCTGTGTGTCTTCTCCTGGGGGCCTTCACAATAATTAATTCCGGCTCGTCATGAAAAATATAATTAAACGTTACAATAATATACGAATACCGAAAAAAATTAAAAAAAAGAATCTAGAAAACTTTTTTAATGCTTTATTTAATCTCAGCAGAGTTAGTAGTCCCCTCTACTAACTCTGATTTCAGCGACAGGTCATGCCGAACAACTCCACAAAAGAAAGGAATTCTCAGTCTGAGCAAAAGCGAAAGCAAATCCCCCACCAAAGCAGCTCTGCACTAATCTACAGCTTCTGGTAAGTCCTTCCTGAGTCTGCACGAGCTGAGCGTATACCTAGAAATTTAATCAGAAAGAATTCATATTCATTACACCATATTAGATGTTCATATTCATTATACCCTCGAATTGTGTTTCCATATCTCTATGGAAACTTGCATGGATGTAGTTTTAGTTTGTTTCGAACCTTCCTCATCATCGACACTCTGGTGCGTTTCACCAGGTGGAGCAGACGTGGCTGTTTTTTTTTCTTTTTTTCCTTCTCAGAGTCCGAGGGGGTGAGTAGGATTAGGATATAACTCATTATCGTGTCCAGTGTTCCTCGTCCGTTCAAAAAGAAAAGAAACGCCTGTTGCATTGTCGCCAAGTACAGATTTACAGATAACCTTTTTCTGAAAAGCGGTGAGTTCTTTATCATGAATTTTCATATTAAAAGATATTTCTTTTATTAACACAAGATGTAGTTGAAAAAAGAAAAGCTTCAAAAATAAATTCTTTCTTCACACTCAAAACTATTCAAAGCGACGAAAGACGATTCACTTTTTTTGTAACGGTTTAGTTTTCATGAAGTTTACTCATCAGGTCAAAACGATCAAATTTGTTTGTGACAAAGCAGAATGCAACCAAAATGCCTTTTGTGTCCTCTAGACGACATTTCACAAAGCTACGAACTGCGTTGCAAAGCTCTCTCGCAACGCGTTTTTTTGTTTTTGTTTTTTGTTTTTTTTTTGGTGCAGAAATGTACATGTTACACAAAATCAAAATGAATACCTTAACGCAGGTAAACCACCAACACGTCCGCAACTCCAACTTTGTCTGCAGCGGTAAAAAAAAAAAGTCAGTTCAAAAACCGATATATAAACCTTTTAAAAGTGTTGAGGGAAGGAAATTCTATGAATACATAGCACCTTACCTCGATAAAAGCAAGAGATGTTAAAATATTTATTACATAAACTGGAGTGTTTTACAAGGATTTCCACCCTTGAGAAAAGCCGTAACTGCGCAAGTGTAAGATACATGTGTTTGATATCGCCGATCAGCAGCTACTGACGCGTCACTCGCCTTCCACACCACAATGTCGGGTTGATGAATGACTGACAAAGCGTTCACTATTTTTGTTCAATATTGTAAGTCCAAGTTATTTTTTCGAAATTTTCCAAAAATTATGGTTAATAGTGTTTATATGATAAATAGAATAATAGACATGAGGTTTCTCTTCTCGTGTTTAAGTCGATATCTCACTCGTTCGCTGCGCTCACTCGCGATATTTTAAGTCAAACAGAAGAAGAGAAATTCCCTGATATGTGCAAGTGCCCATGTATTACTCTCTAATTAAGAACCAGAAATTACTTTCATTTGGTGTGTCATAGGCGTAAAAGAGACAAGTTTATGTGAGGGGAGACTCGGGGGGGAGAGATTTCTTTCAAACCCTTTCGGCACCTCCCGCAGATTTTATACCATGGCCAACCCCCCCCCCCCCCCTTTCATCATAGACTTACTGTATTGGTTCCAGTTCGTGTATCCTGAAAATTTGCTGTACAGAATGACGTTTTTGCGAGGAAGGAAACGTTTCTCCCATTTGCAGTAAGAGGAAGTGATTCCCATCCATCCGGCATCTCTGGAACAGCCGCCATAGTTCCTGTTGATGAAGAAGTTGCGATTGTGCCTCCCGGGAATAGAAACGATGTTCTTTGGCTGAGATTTCATGTCTTTCCAAGAGCTGTCAGTGAGTTTGCTGGCCGAGAACCAGTTCAAGTTGTTTGTTCCCTGTGCATTGAACTTCACTTCCTTGACTAGCTTTCCACCTGTATAGAGGGCAACTCTCGCCTGAAAGAAAAAAAGGTGAAAGAAAAGTTCTTTTTTTACCAGTTTGGCAACAGGAAGTCAAGGAATGGATAAGTTCATAAAAATGACATCACGGACCTTCATTCGCTTCAAATGTCGTAATTTTATTCCACGTGATAAGCGAACGTTTCTATGGTGACCATTTCTGATCGACTTGACGCTTCCCGCCCAGAGTGATGATTAAAATTGTTTTTTGCCCGAAGCCAAATTCGAATGCATAATAGAATTTATGATTTTGAATAATCAAACATTTGACAGTAATGAAATTCACATTTACTCTTCCTTTTCATGTTTAAGATACCTCAGACGCCCCAAAGTCACCCCATTTCAAAACTATTCTGTTCTTGTAGTGATCCTTGTGCTTGTTCGTGACGTCAAGTGCAGCCATGTTTTTCTCAGAAGATGTTTGACGCGAGATGTAGGTAGGGTACGCCCCCTTATTGACTCCACTTACAGCTTTGAAAACCATAGTCCAACCTATTAACCAAAAAAGGATTTCTTTAACAATTTCTTTAAAAAATTCCTTTGTAAAGATAGATAATCGTAGTAAAGCTTTAAACAGCACCAAGCTTCAATTTAGGAAGGCTACCTGCTTCGAATTAGCAAGATCCACAGGGTTTCCAAAGCTTTCAACATTTCATTTTCGGTGCAAGAAAACGCCGAAATCTTTTGGAAATTTTTCTCCACTTCACAGCCTAGTACCTCTCTTACTCGTCATCTGCCACACAGGAAAGAAGATTGATCTCCACTTGCAATACGTCATCAGCCCAGTTTCCAACCGCAGTTAATCTTTTGTAGACCCTTACTAACAGATAAACGTGGTTTTGGGAAAATTTCGTTGAGTCTTGTATTGTGAAATTAGTGTCTAGTACTTACCTCCGGCAGCCATGTCACAGTAAACTGGGAATGTGTTTTTGAAGTCTGTTGATAAAAAGGAGAACATCGAATTACAGTCCTTCATGAAAAATTTAACTTCAGACCAAAAGTTGAAGTCTGACGAGATTTCAGGATCATGGTTTAAAAGATTTACGAGACATAAAATTGATCGAGTTACCATAAATTTACCGGTATCGAGATTTTCGCTTTGTTCACGCTGTTGGCAGAACGAATGATTAAAGTCTTTCTTTAATCAACAGCAGAGCTTCAAATTTTCCACCTTTTTTGCTGTGAAAAACTTGTTCTTAGTTCTGGGTAAACTAGTACTACAGCGTGATGGAAATAATCCGCGCCACTGTCTTAGCTAGTCACTGTTACGAAGAAATTATACGAATACTGCGTAATTCTGGATAACCTACCACCCATAGTAATCCAATAAATTCCGTTGGCTGCGTTTCTCGAGTCAGTCTTAATGTTTTTGCACGAAGAACTTGGGTTTTTCCTGGAGCCCAAGGAGGATTCTTCGTATTGCAAGGCCTTCCACTCTTTACCATCGCATACGAATATTTTTCCGGCAGTAAACTTCATCTGCCCGGCCTTGTTTGGGTCGCAGTCGAGGTTTATCACTTTGTATGTTTCACCGCAACCAAAGGACGGTGCGATCATACAACACATACACACAGCGCTCAGTAAAATGCTCACACCGACACGATATCCCATCTTCAACCAGTGTTTACGTAAAGAATGAATTTACGCGATTCAGTCAATGTTTTTGAAATTCTTTCACAGATAATGTGACAAAGAACGGTCAGAAAATCTCGCAGCTTATTCTTGTTTTGGATCATCCATAATTAGCATTTAATGTCACTTCCGCTGACGAACACCGCTAGCTTCAATTCGTTCCTGCCACTGCCAAGGTTTGGGATGACGAGAACAAATTCCGACGACTTTCGAACTTCTATTTGTATTTAACATCCTCGTGGAATTTAGTCTGTTGTGGTAAAATGTTTTGTGATGATACTGATGGGTAAATGCAGGTTTGGTTCACGATCATAATCATCGTCAATTTGCATCGATGAGAATAAAAGTGAATTGCTTACTTCAAGAGTCGGTTTTAATGATCTGTCATTAAAAAAAATGGCCACCAATCGTTGCAAAATGAACCACAGAAGAAAGACACGTAAATTCAAAGTACATTGGTTGGGACAGGAAGTTGCTGACTACCCTTGAGAACACACATTCTATTGACTGGCTGAGTAGGTTGCCGAAGTGCAAATCGCATGTTTGATCGACGGGAGTGAGAGTGTTTGCTGTCTACGATGTCATCGGAAAAAGTATTTGTTTCAAGAAAAAAGCATGCATAAAGAATTCTTTTCGACCTCTTGATCAAAAAATGTTTTGAAATGGTATTAGAAACGCTTTAGAAGAAGAAGGGTAACTTATTTAATTGCTGTCACACACCAATGGATACGACATTTCGACTCAATTTGTTTTTTTGAAAACACACTCGAACTATCATCATGTATTTTTGAGCAATCTATGAGAACAATATTTTACACATTTTTCGTCCAAGCGCACCCAGAGCTCAGCTCGAGTTCTTAACATTTCGGTCTTATCGGAGTGAAGTTGACTCAGAAAACATCGCGCCGACTGATTCAGTTCCACAAACACGAACGTGCACGTGGTTGACATGGAATAATCACTGAATCATGTATAGCTCAGTGCACTTTCATAAATCGGTATGACCCAACTAAGTGATCCGGAGTTTCAAAAGTATCTGGGCGCAATAAACATGCGGGGATCACAGCAAGACAAAATTTTGAACATACCTTCGTAGCTTCCAGTCCTTGATTACGAAAAAGCGAAGAGTGACGAACCAAAAATGTACATAATATAATCTCTTATGTTCATACGTTCTCAAAAAAATTATTTCGATTGAAGGTGATTGCTCCCTTCAAGAAATAAAGACTGACCGGTTCGCTTAAACGCCAGCGATTTTCAGTTACAACCGTATGCTAAAAAAAATCTTCATTAGATTACAAAGAAGAGTCACACCAGCTTTTAAATTGATTTACTTGCTTTCCACAATCAATATATCTAAAGAATTACTCAGCATGAAAGAGTAACATTCACTCTGCGCGCAAATAGCAGTTTCTTTAACCCCTTTCCCTGTCTGCTATTTTGTATTTCTACAACTAAATCCAGCAAAATTATAAATCCCGTCGAGTCAACGCGACGTTTTTTTGTTAAGGTCCTCGTGGGTCGCACGGATGCAGTGGCTCTCTGCAATTGAATGAAATGCTGTTAGTGTTGCTTTCTTGCAACCGATCGAGTGAGTGTTTATGATGATGTGCAACATTTATACAGAGCATTGTCCATACACTACTGTGCTGTGCTACGCTATCAACTCAGAAATGTTGCAGGTGCCCCAATTTTGGAAACGAGGCCAAACCACAACAACGGAAACTACGTTCCCTAATCTTCGCGAGGAGTGAGTGGGTTCTTCAATGTGAGTACAGACAAGTTGCAGGAGAAGGGACTTGTGCTTTAGCGTGTTTAGCTAAGAAGACCATTTTAAGATGTGATGGCAAAGGCAACACAATCTCCGCGTTTATTTCCAGACACTGAGCGTTTGTTCGGTGCATCCAAAACATATGATAATTGTAGCGATTCCGAGTTGTCTTGACAACTCTTACGTACGAAGTATACCATGATCAGAATGCGGGAAGTGTTGTGTATTGAGCTGAATTATATTAAAAGCGAATTTTGACTAGGTCTGACTTAAGATCTGTGTGAAAACATATGCATTTAACAGATAGACTCCATGTTATAGCGCGTTTCCTCAGAAGTAGGGACCTTAAGCAGTCAGAGCGGCAACGCAAAGGAATACTTCGATTAAGAAATGAATTTCTGCCTTTCATTAGAATCTCAAAAATTGGCTGCATGCTTTTACCGTCTCATACTGCGCCACACATCAACTTCAACCTGGCGTACAAATAAAGCATCAAGTTCCAAATGGAAATTAAAATAATTTCGCGGACGACGAAAATTTTGGTGATTTCACATTGTTGTTTTGCGTACGAAGGCTAAGAAATGTACAAAGTTTTAAAACGCACGTGCTGAGCTATTGTTCTGCCGATTAGATCTTTTGCTTTTCCGCGTCCTCGTTGCCGTTGCCGTCGAGGTTTGCTTAGGGTCCCGTCAGATGACCTCAAATGTTGTACTGAACTAAGTTTATTGTAGCAGCATTCACTTGTAAATCTTATTTTTCTTAATGAGATCCATAAAAATACCTTAACGCAGATAAACCACCAACACATCAGCTTCTGCGACTTTTCCTGCAATTACATCAATAAATGGAATCGGAAAAATGAAATAAAATGCGGTGAGCAAAAAAAGGTCAAATGCCCAACCTGATACGTAAAACGTAGATTGGGCTTAAGTAAGTTATCAAGGATAATCACTGTACTGCCTTTAGGAGTCGCTCCTTATTAAGAATATTACACGCTGTTTTATAAAGTAGTTGAGTTTTTGGGGTTTCAGAGTTCTTTCTGTCGGTAAAATTATACCATAACAACGTATCACTAATACTTCTCAGGGCTAAGGCGATGACGCCTTACCGTGGTGATTCCAATTAGTATATCCCTGCAGTTTGCTGTAAAGGATGACATCTTGTCGAGGATCGAAGCGCTTCTCCCATTCACAGTGATGGGCGGTGATTCCCATCCATCCGGCATCGTTAGGACAGCCACCATAATTTCTGTTGATGAAGAAGTTGCGATTGTCACTCGACATAGAAAAGACGTTCTTTGGCTGGGATTTCATGTCTTTCCAGGAGCTGTCGATTAGTCTAGGGGCCGCAAACCAATTCAATTTGTCTGACCCCGTCGCGTTGAACTTCACCTCCTTCACGATATTTCCTCCGGTATAGAGAACAACTCTTGCCTGTTTTAAAACAGAACATTTGTTAGCTGGTGAAGGGAAAGGAGTGGAAAGTCCTCCATTAACAAGTAAAACTCGAAAAAAGTAGCGAGAATGATAGAGGAACTCATTCATTAGATCAGCATTTTAATGTCACAAATTCACTTGACAACTACCCTAGTAGAAGCCATGACTTTGTTAAAGCAGTTCAGTTTCATCTGATTTGGTTTTCTTTTTTTTTTTGCCTTCCCTCTCCCCCTCGCTTTGTCACTCGTCTCAGATCTTCCAGCCGTCTAATATGGCGACCAAATATCTTGCGCTTGAAAACACAAACTGCCGCTTGCAAGAAGGCTATGGCGAAACAGTCCGTTTTACAGTTGTGGGCTTGGTGCCCAAGCCTTTGAACAGGAGTGAGGCAAAGGGTGACCCTGCTGTGATAGAGACCTGTATCTCGTTAGCATGAAAACAAAGTAATTTGCATTTGAAAAGCAGCAACATCTCTATCATAACAAGGTCACCCTAAGCCTCACTCCGGTTCAAAGGCTTGGCCACCAAGCCCACAGCTGTAAAAAGGACTATTGGACGAAATTATGACTAAGCTTGAAAAGAAAAACACCCGGCACACAAAGCATGTGTGCCAGACACAAAGCAAACAAAGCATATATACTACTGGCACACAAAGCATGTGTACTACTGGCACACAAAGCATATGTGCCAGTAGGCCATATGCTAGTTGCTTTCTTTTTACGTGAAAATGAACTCTAAGGAATATGAAATAAAGTGCAGCTACCTGGAATGACAAGAACAGCCCAATAAATGAGGCATGACGCACAAAGGGCCGGCTATTTACACCAGGCCTAACCCAGACCACAGTTTCACGTCAGTAATCAGTGGGCCCTAGGCTTTCTTTATAAGAAGGTTGATTTAATTAAATAATTATCCTTTCACTGTTAGCTTTCAGCCCTTTTTGACACTGCTCGCAAAATTAAATGTTCAGCTAAACAGAGGATTGTTTAGGACGCGGTTTGTTAAACAACGGCTAAAGTTTGTTTTAGCAAAAGGCCCAAACTGTCTTGTCAATACTCAAATCTGGCAAGATATAACCAATTACGTTTGAAAATTATACAATAATTTGGACTAGGTTAAATACATTATATCCCAGTTACCTCAGAGGCGTGGAAGTCAGCCCAGTTCAACACTATTCTGTTCTTGTAATGATCTTTGTGATTGTTGGTCACATCCAGAGCGGCCATTACTTTCTCGGAAGAGGTGTGTGGCGAGTTGTATGTAGGGTACGCTTTTTTATTGATTCCACTCACAGCCTTAAACACCATGGTCCAGCCTGTTCATTTATGAGCAATAAAGCATTTTAAAGGCATTTTACTGCAGTGGCAGGAGTTTCAAATGAGTCGCAATTTTACCACAGAAGGATATGCTTATATGTTCCAAGGGCATGTGGGCTCCATTACAAACATGGTACGCTTCTAGAAATTGGTTGCCATGAAAAAAAATATATGTTGCTGTTATAGAATTAGCGCTTGGACAACAATATATCTCCTCACCTTTATTTGAACGGTTTCATGAAGCAGGAAAGCTTATCCATACAAACTACTCGAGATGAATTTTAAAAAAAGGGAAGATTCCTACTGGTGAAGATGCGAGGACTCCATCTTGCACGTTATTCTCGAAGCACTCGGACGATTCTCTCATATGAACTAAATTAAATCCTTCAGGAAGATGATTTTAAACATGAATTTATGTAGTAATGAATTTCTCCTCTGGTACTTACCTCCAGCGTCCATGTCACAGTAAACTGGGAAAGAATCTTTGCTGTCTGTTAGTGACAATAAAAAACAAAAATTACCACTCGAACCTATAGACGTTTACAGGTGAGAGGATTTATTATTTTTCAGAAACTACAACCGAAGGTTGTTAAAAGCTTATTATTAGTACCATAGGTTAAAATTCCCCTATTAAACTGATGCCGGGTTAGGTGGTTTAACTCTACTCCTTTGTTCCTTTACACAAGGCTCAGATAGCACATTATTTGATCAGCGAAAGTTTCTCAGCCAAACAAATAGTTGTGAAAGTTATTTCACGTTCTCTTTCAACCTTACGTGGAAGGCGAATGGAGAAAAAAATTGCCAAACGGACAACATGAAGTGATTATCAGAACCCGGGCTGGAAAGTCATCACAGTCGGGTCGATCATGCCCATAGTTTGACATGGATTTGAAGCCTGAGCCTTCCCCAAAACACCATTGATCATGCACTGTGAATACCCGACAAAGAAATCAACTTCGCTCAGAACATTTCATAGGAGTTAGGAGCATCAGTAGATTAAACCTTACCAGTCAAAGTGATCCAGTAAATGCCGTTGGTCGCGCCCTTCAAGTGAGCCTTGATGTCTTTGCACGAAAATCCAGGGTCACGTCTGGAACCCAATGGTGCTTCGTACTGCAGCGCCCTCCACTCACTACCATCACACACGTATACTATCCCTTCTTTAAACGTCATCTGACCAGCTCTTAACGGCTCGCATTCGCAGTCATACTGGCCAATCCTGAAAACATACTGATGCGTTTCGAATGTCCCACATGATGACTGAGGGCACCCGATTGCGAAGCACGTCATGGTGGCAAGAGCGACACTCAAACTCATTAGGTGTTTCATTTCAGCATGCGCACTATCTATGAAGAAATGAATCGATTCCCATAAATAGTTCATTGTTTGCAGTTATCGTCAAAGTTTCGTCACAATTTTATTCCACAGTAAGGCAGACACTGGATTTAAGAAACAGAATTGATAACTAATCATAACGATTTAATGTAAAATATTTTGTCGCAAGATTTAGTCACTATGAATTGCAGAGTTAAGATATCAATTTAAGATCGCTGATTTTCTAATGCTACACAACTACCCTTTGTTAGGTGAAGAGTTAGAAATGATTACGCGTCGCTACTAATTGAGCATGATGGGTGGCTGCTATTGGTGCGTTTTGGCGCACTCTCGTTGGAGCATTTCAATCTTTATTTCTATTCCGAGAGGCTGGTGTTTTTCCCTCAGATTTCCATTTTGACAAGGGACCAGCTGTTGTGCTTCTTGATTGTAGACACTTATGCTTCGGGAATGACGCCTCGAGGTCCCTTTTAATGTTACGTTGTTCAACGGATAAATCGCTATCCAGCGGATAAGCGTTACCAAAACGTATTGCGCTATGCAGCGGATGGATATTTCTCCAACGGTTAGCGTTATTTACCCTTCGAAAAACCGGGGCCTGAAGTCTAATTTGGATGCGCAGCGTAGAACCAAAAATTGAAAAACCCATTTATAATGTTGTAAATAACGTAATTCCTTGAACGCAAACTAATAACTTTAACTGACTTTGCGGAGAAGCGGAATATTAACCATTAACGCGCTGGACTCCAGTTCGAGAGGTCCAGATTCAAAACGTAGCAGAGTCATTCTGTTGAGTTCTTAAGCAAAACCCTCTGCTATCACAGTGCATCTCTCCATCCAAGAGTAGAAATGGGTACAAGTAAATTTTCGGGGAAAGCCGACGAAATTTCTGTAGTAATAGGGGAATCCTTGTTTACAATATTTGCCTCATTAGCATAAGCAATTCAGTTTCTGATCGAACTAAAACTAAATCAGTTCTGAATATCGAAAGGTCAAAGTACGATCAACTCGGCTAATGAATATGAGCCTGATGCATTGAATACTTTTTGTGCAACACGGGTTTAAAAACTCAAAATTTTACATAGAATGTGTGAGCTCATTAGCGCTTTTGCCACCCAGAAATTTTGCAGTTTTTGATGAACTATTTCTCCTTGAATATTATACCCAAAGAGCTGAGCTAAAAATTTCACCATGAACTAAGGTTTTCTAGCTCTTTAGCTGCCTGAAGTCAATTTGTATCTAACATGCTTCCTTCTTGACGCAAAGCCGTATGCAAATGAGCAAAAATGTAAACAATGACGTCAGCATGAATCCGCCTATAGTCCCAGTCGCTTCATGCTACCGGGAAAAGCTTCGGCAGGATTGGCTACACGGATCGAGTGTAGCCTATCTACCCTCTAGAATTCTGGAACGGAAAGGTAATGGTACGACTCTCCCTTGCATTTATATAAGAGCTTGAAATGGTTCAAGGCTGGGATAGCCTATTTGGAGATGATATAACGAGCTAATGGTTAGCTAGACTGCAAAATTACCTTCTCCTTGGACTTGAACTGCTTCAGGGGAATGAAGTCAAATGTCAAATGAAACAAGTATGTTGCGACTACATCTTTTTAATGAAACCATTTGTTTGCTCAGAAAGAAAATACAAAAAATGGCCACTTGATCATTTGGCAAATTTCAATCATAATACTGGATCTTTTCTGATTAATTTTATTTAACTTTAAACTGGTTTCCAATTCGTCTTCGAGAAAATTGCTACACTTGAAATTTTAATTTCGCTCAGGGCCTTTTAAATGAATTTTCTTTTTCATTTCATAGCTAATTTAATAACGTTAATGTATGGTTTCCTGACGTTACGTAAACTATTGCTAGAGGGCATTTTTGATTTAGAGTAAACATTATATATTTTTAAATCTGTTGCACGTATTAAGTCATTTTATTATCACTTTATCCAGAAAACCAAGAAGCAATGAATCTGTTTCTGTGTTAAGTTGTTTTTCATCTAACGTACACAATAACACTTGCCTAGTGCCGTGTTTGCTTTGCATTCTCATTGAAAAAAAAAAACACGATTTGTTGCGGAATGTTTATTATATTTGAACAGTTTGTAGGTCTTACAGAGTGGATAAGTAATTATATGATAGTCATTATGTTGGTTAGTAATAAACCCATAAAGTGATGATAAGGGACAATAAGTTTGCTAAATTTGTAAAGAAAATATGAAAACAGAATGTGAAACAATGTTAATTTCATCCTAAAAACCTGTATTAAGTAGTCACCCACTGGGAATGGCGCGGCCCCACTTATACAGGTTCGACTGCATGCTGCATGCCAGAAGCTGTGAAATGTTATCCTTAACTCGCTGACCTTTCGTCTTCAAGCAAGCTATCTCTGTTTGTGGTATTAAGACAAGCATCTTGTTACCAGCTCGTGCTAAATCCCATCGTTTAACGTCGTCCAATCAGAAAAGGGCAACCGCGTGAAGGTTTCTGGCTGGCACATGAGAATCTTGCTACGCATCCCGGACGCTAAAATACTGTGGGATTTTGATCTTCTTCGAGGGTTAGCTCCGGTCCGTTTAGATGAATTTTCGATTGGAAGGTACGGGGACAATCGTAAATGTTTTAACCTTAATGCTGCGAAGTTTGAAGGTGGAGCGATGTGATTTTCTAGGGAAAAGTTGCTCGGGCGCTGGAACTCTTTCAAGACAAGGATTCCAACCTTGTCTTTCTTTTATACGTCACAGTAACGACGAACTCAGACTTGTTCAAAATCGCTAAAAAAAAAACCTTTTTGAGGCAAAAGGACGGCTATACACCACAGGTAAAGTAATTCAACGTTTATTTATCCTTGATTTATATACATAGCAATATATATACATAGCAATATACACATTCAGCAATATATCACTATAGGTGAGGCAAACGGTAAACTCTGGTACATTCACTATAAAACAAGAATCAGCTACACAAACAGATTGTATGGGCCCCCTGTGGTTAAATACTGAGGGCGTGTTGGTTTCTCATTGATGACGACGATTGCAAAATGATAATTTAGCAGGAACAACAAAAGACGAGCTCTTTCAGACAAATAACACTCGCACATTGGATGAACATCCCGCAAAGTCTTGCCTTGAAGGTCAAAACATGGTTAACACGCTCTAATTTCGACCAATCACAGCGTTTAAGTTGTGCGTTGATCAACAGTTGATCGAAAACGTTTTCTCGTCGCTTTAATATGCAAGCTAAGCTGGTTCGGAAATTCGCGAGCACAATGATGGCAGAGCAACTGCTCAAAAAACGCAGATAAATAGTAACCAGAATGCTATATAACGTCAAAGAAGCATTCCATGTGATAATTTCAAACTCAGAGAAACCTAATTTAGGAAATGTCTACCCTCCGTCGTGCAGGACGATTTCTAAGGGGTTTCAAGTCAACAGAAAAAAAATCATTCTCCGCAAATGAAATGTTGCAATTCGCAAACTTAAAACGGAGCTTACAGTCTATCAAGTAACCTCACTGTGACAGCTAGCCCTTGAAACAACTTACCTTGGATCCAAGAGGACAATGATTGGGATCTCGAAGTACCTTTCTTGGCTCGAGAGGGACTGCGATTCTGTGACGCGAAATACTGATGAGTTGGGGACTAGTTTTATGCCAAATTACAAACGCTCTGATTGGTCGATATTAATAACTCATGTGGGATGTTGAAGAGTGGGTCACGGACCTTTCACGATACATTGTTTTTGATTCCACGCCTGTTTTGAGGTGTGTCCTTGAGTGAATAGACCCCGAAACTCAAGGAAACTCCAGCTAAAATGCAGAATACCCTGCTTCTTATTTACATGTCATTGCATAAGAATAGCCTATATCTTCGTTCTTCACAATAGAGGCTATTCTTATTCAATGACATGTAAATAAGTGGCAGGGTATTCTGCAGTTTAGCTGGAGTTTCCTTGAGTGAATAGACACCAAAACTATTACCCGAAGTTTGCATGCACGGTATTTTTCATCTATGAGTAGGGGTGTCGGAGCAACTGCAGAATACCCTGCCACTTATTTACATGTCATTGAATAAGAATAGCCTCTATTGTGAAGAACAAGAATGTATTAAACAGCTTCGAATATAATCATGTCCTTTAGTTAAAAGTTCCCTGAATCCAATATCTCAGCTGTGTGGTCATATTTAATTCACCCTTAAAGTGGCTGTCTATTGTTCCTTGTGATTTTAATTGTTTCACCCACGCAAAGCAAGGCACAAATGTTCAGTCGAATAACACCACAGGAAAAGGAAGGGCGGGGATGAAAAATTAGGGGTGCGGTGGCATCGAATGAACATAAAAGTGCCAGTTGAATTGTCATTTACGAAAAAATCCTTTTCTATTTGCTAGAATATTTGCAATTTGGTCACGTCGAAGTTTGCAATAACTTGCAAACATCGAGAGGCACTGTTGACGTTATGCAAATGATTGTTATTTGAGATGACTTGTTTGTCTAACTCAGTGCATTTCATTTTTCCTGTTTAAAATATATCTGCATAAAAATCAATGACCACTTCAATAGAATGACTGCAGTCCGTATTGCACCTGTAATGATACAGCTAGCAATATTAAGTGTCCACAGCACTTCGAATACTATATCTAACTTGAATGATGTTCTGTCGAGATCATGATGTACTTTTCTTTCGATCTAAATAACGTTACGAAATTTGTCTCACAGCACATTGACGAAGTTTAACCGCACAAGGTCAGTGGATCGAGTCAAACGTTGGGATTGGCTAATATCTATGGCGTGTTTGAGTCTGACGCAATGGTGAGACATGGTTGAGGTCACACTACTGTGGGCTATCAGACAATGGTATAAATCTACGGGTCCTCTACCAAAAAATGCTGAAATTTGATTGACCACGTTTCTCGCTATTTATTGTTCGATAGGCAAGGAGTAAAGCGAGTAACGCGCGGTTGTAAATAGCCCATTTCCGAAATCCCCTTGGCCTCATTTTCAAAACGAGTCCTGGTGCTCATCCTTTTATATGATAATAAGTTTTCATTCACATGCAAATTAAAATCATTTTCACAAGAATGGTTGAGCACCAGGCCTCGTTTTGAAAATGAGGCGAAGGGTTATTCGGAAATGGGCTATTATAAGCTGGTCTAGTTGTTAGGATTTGAAACCCCATTAGATTGATAAAATTATATATTCTCTCTCCATTTCTATGACTGATAATTCTATTCTAGACAATTTATTTGGCCGCGAAGCCCCCACCAGAGATTACGCAATAAAATATGCTCATAGCTTTTTTTGGGTCTGGTTTTCTGAGAAAAGCATAGGCCTTTGTCTATTTATTCATTTTTTTTTTCTGTGGTCACAATTTGCATTTCATTGAGCAGGAAAGCGCAAATCCGCCAATAAATGACAAAGTTTTCTGAACGAACAGACGTGGAGAGTCTTTCCATGTTGAAAGACACTCGAAACTCAAAAAAATGAGATTAATCTCAGTTAATTGGTTTCCAGCACATTGGTTCCAATTTTTGATGATTTGTTTAAATAACACTAAATCGACTTTTGCGTAATCCCACATGTTATTGTGGAAGAAGGGTCGAAATGTTTACATTCCCACACGTACACAAACTTTGCTCTCGCAGATTTGCAAGCAATGAAACTTAAATATTGAGAATGTTAGCTATCCAACAAGAGAAAACCGTGCAGGCATTTCTATCGTGCCACAGGGGTCTACACCCTGCTGGGAAACGATTGCGTACTTCAACAACGCGAAAAGACGTGACCACCGTCTGATTGCAAAACCAGTTCTAGAATAATGAGACTTTTGTTAAAGGGAACCTCCACTATTTTTACAAATATCGGCTAAAATTTTTCCAATGTACTTATTAGAAGATCTGAAATAAAAAAAAGTGTCTCACCTAGTGAAATTAATTTTTTATCGTCCTCCAAAGATAGCCCTATGGCCCGTTTAAAATCCCCGCGGCCACCATCTTGAATGGCGCGCAATGCATTACAGGCTGATGACGTATCGTGGTTGCTTCGTACAGTCAAAATGCCGCACTGTGTAGCCTTTCGTTGTAATTACCAAGCGAAAAACAGAAAAGACACGAGGATAAGTTTTCATGTTTTCCCAAAAGATAATGATTTACGCCGTGCTTGAATTCAAGCCGTGGGAAGAACGTCGCTTCCAAAATATCCCCGTCTGTGTTCGCAGCATTTCGATGCTGCCTGCTTCGAAGACACGGTGAGACTTCAGAATGAGCTGCTTGGATCGTGCCCCTGGAAGCGAAAACTTAAGCCTGAAGGTGTTCCCACAATCTTTCCCACAAACCAGCGCGGTCTGCTCGCCCTTCTAGCAGTAGACGCGCCGAGAAGAGACAACGACAAGAGGTTTGTTAGCACACCTCTCTCTCTGTTATATTTATCTTTACATTGTCACTGCAATTATAGCTTACAACTCTCTATTTTATTTAACATTTAAATGGTTACCATTCTGCCATTTTCGTCCTCCGGAGACTTCTATTTGCGATGAAGAGTCTCAAATTGATTTGATCTTTCATTTGAATATTTTAGTTTTTCAAACAAACGTAAACAACCATACTCCTTCCCAGTCCTCCCATGTTTCTGCAATTGCCTCTTGTTCTAATCCAGGTGTTTGCTTCCTCCAGTTCTGGAGGAGAAATCCTATGAATATCTAAAGGACATGCTGCAGGCAGCTCTTTATTTGGCAGCTTCAGGTGTAAAGCCTGCTCCAAGGCTCAAAGAACGATCAGGCATCATGGCCACACTAGATAGGCCAAGTCGCAAGGAGATTATTGATAGAAGAGTACAGTTGTCTCGATCGATTTAAGTAAAATAATGGAAAGCTTTTTGCCCCTCTACTTTATATGATCATAATTACTTCCAGAATTGCAATAAATGAGGGCAAATTAATAAGCATGTACAAATCATTGCTAGAGGCATCACTGAAGGAAATGATTTACTGGGAAGTTCTTTTTGCTACAAATCCTCAACTGAGGTTTCTTTTTATTCAATCAATAGTATTATATTTGAACAGTGTGTAGGTCTTACGGAGTGGATAAGTAGTTATATGATAGTCATTATGTTGGTTCTTAATAAACCCGTGAAGTGACGATAAGGGACAATAAGTTTGCTAAATTCGTAAAGAAAATAAGAAAATAGGATTGTGAAACAATAATAATTTCATCCTAAAAATGTGTTTCTAAGATACAAGGATTTTATTGGCCAAAATATTTTTCCCTACCTGCGTACAGATGTGAGGATGCTATAATTGCTGTTACGCGCTCTAGGTCATTTTTAAAACAAACTAAGAAAAAAAAAACAGATTTTCTCCCGGAGAGCTGTGTTGATTTTTCTTCCAAATATTGCAGCCCTAGAAGTGAAGGTGTCGATACAGGCCGCCACCGAGCATATCTCGGTTTCCATGTTGCAGAAAGCGGCTGGGAGGGGTGGTGCCTCGCATGGACCTTGTGTTCCGTTCGCACTAACTCTTCCGGGTCTAGTCACACCCGGTGAAGTCGTTAACAGGAGTATTACTACCCCCTCCCCCTTGAAAGGGATGCCAGCCCATCACAAAGTGACCCCCAGCCTTTCAACGGTTTTTCTTGAAAATTCTTCGGTATCCATATATACTCCTGGGTGCAAAATCTGAGGCACTATGAGAGTAGAATGTTTTGCCCAAAGACACATCACAACAACCGGCCAGATCTCGAACCCAGACCTCTATCGACACGAAATCTAGCGCACAGATCGACCATCGTTAGGCTTTATTGTAATATCAGGGAAAACTATTTTCATTTGCAACCAATCTTGCCTTCCACTTCTTCCACATTTTGTTTTGAATCCGTTGGGTTACGGAATGGTTACTAAGAACCAAGAGAATCAACCACAGCCTTTCAGCTTATCATTTGTTTTATTTTCCAGATTACGAGGCTTGAAATTCTACAATAACACAGCGAACAACCCTAACATGGGTAACTCAGTACATTCCTTCACCCGACCCAAATTATGCGAGAAAAATAAAATTTATTGCCTCAAATCTTTTTTATCTGTTCCGGTGGAAGACAGGCCCAATGTGCTTCACTTCGACTCTACAATAAGAAAAAAAAATGCCACATCACCGTGATTAACCAAAGGGTTTCATTGTTATATAATTTACTTGTCTGTTGAAATTCGACCCATTCATGCCGCTTTCTAGGTAAAGAATAACATCTTTTTGAAATTGAAAACTTTTTCGTACCGATGCTCACTTTTTTCTCTTAAAACTCTTCGTTATCTCCCTCTCATTTAAATTCCCTCTCATTTTAAATATTCTCGTTCGTTTCACAGCGAGTATGATTGTGTATTTGCCTCCACGTCACTTGCATTGTGTTTTTTTTTCTCCCCAATATAAAAGCCATTTAACAAATCATTTGAAACACATTGATGAATTCAAGGTGGCAGCCGGAAAGACAAGGGTGACAAATAGGCCTCAATGAGTTGAGATTTTTTTTAAGAAAATAGAAGGAATGCTCCCCCCCCCCCCACATATAAATTGGTGAGAGAATTAAAATATTTCGATTTAAAAAAATACACAAAATGACATAGAACTTTAAAGTTCCCGGTAATGTATTTACCGTTTGAAAAATTACTGGTGCCCATGCATACCTAACAGCTGTCGCAACTTTTGCGGCAATCGCGCAGCATATGTTGTGGAGTTTTGTGGCATTCACCATGGTTTGCCCAGTATGGACATTCAAGGTAATCGTCTTCACAAGCTGACAAAAATATAAAATAAAAAAGGAAAAGAAAAGCAGTGCAAGTGCATCGCAGAATCTTATCAGATTTCATCAGCATTTCTGCTTAATGCACATTTCCTCCAATCAGGACTTCTTCATGCCAAGTCACCCGTCAACCGGACTTGTGACGAGTCAAGAAAGGGTGGGTAAGGGACTGGCACTAATGATATCAGAGATAGACCCATTGCAGATCTCTCGCAGGCTCGCGTTGCTCGACTCACGTCTCATGCTCTCCCGTGAGCGAGGTGTTATGGAGAGTGCGTTGCGTTACGGAATTGTTAAAAATAAAACTGAAGAAGTTTCCAGAACACTTAGTCATGCTGACTCATTGAGAACTTTTAATGGAACTTTCTAGAACCCTTAGTCAGCATATTTTGTTATGATGCAATAGCAATGTAATGATACTAAAAATAGTCGTATTACAAATCTCTAGAAAATTCTAGAACATTTTGTAAAACATATATAAGGAGTCACGATCGTTTAAAGTTAGGCCTTTCTCAATGAGTTAGTGTTGTCGTGAAGAGCCCTGAGGAGCTAGTGTTATTACAGAGCCGTACTACAGAGAGTTGTCGGAGTTATTTAATGTTATTGGAGTCGTCAGCCGTGTGGAAGGCTACGTTAGAAAAAGTTTAAGTGGACATCCATACGTTACAAGGATCTCTGAAGAGAACTGTGAGTTATGCAGTAGTGTACTGAGATTATAGTTTTTATAGAGGGCTCTAAGTTAAGAAGATAGTTATCGTATTATTATTGGTATCGCTCCCGTAGTAAGATTATTACGTCAGTTAATAAAGTAGTTGAGTTGGTACGAATTGTATCCTTCTGGCGGTTGAGAAAATACCGTAACAGAGGAAACGCAGTCAAATGTGCAGTTGAACTCAACTAGAACTAACTCATTGAGGTATAGTATAATCTCTTAAATGCAAATTCTTTGCACAAATCACCTGGATACTTACAACCTCGATCCCAGGGCCTTTTCCCTTTCTTGGGGGTGGGGCCCACCCCCAAGAAAGGGAGAAAAAGCACTACCGGCATTTGACTACAAATAAAACTGACGATTATGTAGCGGTGGCCGGCAAGGGGAGGGGGAAGAGGGGGAGGAGGGGGAGGAGGGGGAGGAGGGGGAGGAGGGGGAGGAGGGGGAGGAGGGGGAGGAGGGGGAGGAGGGGGAGGAGGGGGAGGAGGGGTAAAGAGCTAATACATTTTTCGAAGTGAATGGAAATGTGAGCATTAAAAACAAACTAAAAAAAAGACATTAAATGGACCTATTATCATCCAATTTTAAAAGGGTATGTAGAACCTATTTGATTCTCTGAACAAGAACTCGTGCATACCTGGAGTGGCCTGGCAACTTTTGCAACAATAACGCAGCATATATTCTGGATTTTTGTAGCATTCAGCTCTTGATGCCCAGAATGCACACTGGGGAGTTACATCCTCACAAGCTGATAGACAGAAAAAGAAAGCAAAGTAAATATAAGTGCATTGTTGAATCTTATCAGATTTCATCAGCATTTCTGTTTAAGTCACATTCCCCAGAATTAGGACCTTTTCAAACCTGGTCACCCGTCTGCAGGAATTATTTTTTTCAAAATTTCGTCTCCCCGCTCGTTCCCTTGTGAATAAATTCCCAAGTAATTATTCGAGAGGAGGAGCTATATTCAACCGGACCAACGGAGTAAAGCTTGTAAGGATACGCTTGAACATTTAAGGTGACCAGGAGTAATTTCCCATATCAACCTAAAAAGGTAAAAATGGCTCCTACCAACCAATTTAATCTACTCAACTTATAGATGAAAATTTCATTAGCATGGCCATGCTAACGTCACGCGAGCAGGCCATCATTATATGAACTGGATGGGCGCCGGCGGAAAGATTTGATTGAGGCAAGGGAGGGTGGGCAGGAGACTGGCACTAATAATACAGTGCTGACCCTTTGTAGAACTCTCGCAGGCTCGTGTTGCTCGACGTCCCATATTCTCCCGTGGGCGAGAAACGCAATTAAAGATGCAGTTGAACTTAGCAAGAACAAACCCATTGAGGTATGGTATACCCTATTAAATGCTTTGAAATCATCATACGAATCACCAAACTTTGATGCTGAACCGGCATATTGGCTACAAAGAAAATTGACGATTATTTATAGGCGGTCGGCGGAAGGTGGCCGGCGGAAGAGAGGAGAGTGAGTAAAGACCTAATACTTTCTCCGAAGGTTAAACACGGTAATCGAAATTTCAAGGAATACTTATTGGTCCATGTAAATTGGCAGGTGAATAAAAAGTAAACATAAAAGAAAAAAAAAAGCGTTGCATGGATCTATTCTCACCCAATTTTAAAATGTTATGTTTAACTTATTTGACTTCCTGAACAATTACTCGTGCATACCTGGACAGGCATCACAGCTTTTTTGGCAAATGCGCAGCATAAATTGTGGATTGGTTTTGCATTCACCTTTCGATGCCCAGTATGAACATTGGCCATTTTTATCGTCACAAGCTGACAGAAAAAGAGGAACGCAATGTAAATATAAGTACTTTGATGAATTTTATGAGATTTCATCAGCAGTTCTATCTAAGTCACCTTTCCCGGGTTATGGATCTCTTCGTGCCTGGTCACCTTTCTGCGGTTTTTTTTTTCCAAATTTGGTCTACTTGCTCGTTCCCTTGTTAATTAATTACCATGTAATTATTTGAGAGGAAGAGCTGTCTTCAACCTGGCCAACGGAGTGAAACTTTTAAGCATACACTTGAACAACAAAGGTAGCCGGGAGTAATTAACCCATATCAACAACAACAACAAAAAAATGGTGAAAATGTCTCCTATTAACCAATTTCCCTTGCTTAGCTAATAGATTAAATGGTATTTAGCATGGCCATGCAAAGGTAGCCTGCGATCAGGCCATGGTCATGAGCGCTGTAGGAGACACGTTTCTTCGTCGGCGGGAAGATTTGAGGCGAGCCAAGGACGGGTGGATGGGAGACTGGTACTAATAATATCAGTGATAGGCCTTTTGCAGGCCTCTCACAGGCTCGCGTTGCTCGGTGTGCCATTCTCTCCCGTTAGCAAGGAAACGTAGTTAGAGTCAATTACAGTTGAAATCAAAGAGAAATAACCCATTGAAGTATGGCATACTCTTTTAAATGCAAAGGGTATTTTTGCTTTGAATTCTCTACACAAACTGTATAAAAAAACTGGCTACAAAGAAAACTGACGATTATGTAGAGGTTCAATAAAGTTGTTGTTGTTGTTGTTAAAAAAAAGATTGAGTGTGTTTGTGTGCGTGCGTGTGTGTGTTGTGTGTGTTATATCTGACCCAAATCATTACATTACATTACATAAATCACCTAAGTATAGCTGCCCTTTTTTTCTAGCCCTATGGTTATTTGGGGCAGCTTGTACTCCTTTATATTCTTGTCAATTTATCATTATTTTTATCACTATTTTTTATGTTGGGTACAAGTAGAGTTGTTGTTGTTGTTAGTGTTGTTGTTAGTGTTGTTGTTGTTGTTGTTATTGTTGTTGTTGTTGTTGTTGTTGCTGTTGTTGTTGTTGCTGTTGTTGTTATTATTGTTGTTGTTGTTGCTGTTGTTGTTGTTGTTGTTATTGTTGTTGTTGTTGTTGTTGTTATTGTTGTTGTTGCTGCGGCCGGTGGGGGAAGTGGGGGGGGGGGAGAAGAGGGAGTAAAGAGCGAATACTTTTTCAAAGAATAATCACTGTAATTGAAATGTCAGGGAATGCCTATAGGTCCATATAAATTGGCAAATGAACAAAAGTGTCAGCATTAAAAAGAAATGAAAAGCATTAAATGGACCTATTCTCACCCAATTTATAACGTTCTTTTTTTTTAACTTGTTTGAGTTTCTGAAAAATTACTCGTGCATACCTTCACCAGGACAGGCGTAGCAACTTTTGCAGCAGTTGCGCAGCATATACTGCGGATTTTTTATGCATTCACCGTTTAATGCCCAGTTTGCACATTGGCTGTTTTCATCCTCACAAGCTGACGGAAGAAAGGAAAGCAATGTAAACATAAGTGCATCGCTGAATCTAAGGGATAAAAAGCTTGCACTGTTTTCAAAGGATAAATGCTGCAATTGAAGTGTAAGGGAATGTCCATAGGTTCAAATCAATTGGCAGATAAATAGAAATGTAAGCATAAAAAAGCAAAAAAAAAACAAAAAAAAAGGCATTACATGGATCTATTCTCGCCTAATTTTAAAATGTCATTTATAACTTATTTGACTTTCTGAATAATTACTCGTGCATACCTGGACAGCCATAGCAACTTTTGAGGCAATTGCGCAGCATGTACCGTGGATTTTTTCTGCATTCACCCTTTGATGCCCAGTATGTGCATTGACGGTTTTTATCGGCACAACCTGACGGAGAACATTGTAATTATAAGTGCATTGCTCAATCTTGTCAGATATCATTAGCATTTCTGTTCACGTCCCGTTCCCCCAAATTAGGACCTCTTCATGCCTGGTCGTCCCTCTGCCGGACTTATTTTTTGCAAAATTTCGTCTCTTCGCTCGTTCGCTTGTAAATAGATTCCCATGTAACTATTAGGGAGGAATAGCTCTTTACCTTAGCCATGCAAAGGTAGTCTACGAGCAGACCATCGTTATATGCGCTTTCGGACACGCGTTTCTTCGCCGGCGGGGAGATTTGAGGCGTGTCAAGAAAGGGTACATAGTCCTGACATTCCAGGTACCGAACAATGTTGTTGTATTGGGGGGTAAGGAGAGGGGTCGGCCTCGTAGTTTCCTTTCAGCTTTTACCACGATGCGTCATACAAGTCTCCGAGGAGACGTTCTCCTGACCCAAGACAGATGTGATTTTGTGCCTGCTTCCTATACTTTCCGTAATCAGATTAATCCACTTAGTGGGTGATTAGCCCTCCAAGTTTCACCAGAGCCCCTTTGACCAGGCGTTACGGGGTTCTGAGCAGGCCTTCATTGGCTACCGAAGCGGCCCGGGGGGAACAAGCCCCCCACCATACTTCGCCCTGCACATTAATCCCCTACATACCTGTTTCCGGCTACCACGACAAAGACGAGGCGTTGGACTTTGGTAGCCTGTGCTCCACAGGGAGTGAAAAGGGATAAGCAAGAAGGGGTGGGCGGGAGATTGGTGCTAATGATATCAGAGATAAACCCATTACAGACCTCACGTGGGCTCGCGTTGCTCCACGTCCTATGCTCTCCCGTGGGCGGGAAAACGTAGTTGAAATCAAGTTGCAGTTGAACAAATTAATTTAATGCTTAAGTGGCATATTGGCTACAAAGAAAACGGTCAATTATGTAGAGGTGACCGGGAGGGAGTAAAGTGCTGTTGTTAGGGATAAATAATTAATAAGCATTTTAAAACAATTTTAAAACATTATTTACAACCTATTTTACTTTCTGAACAATTACTCGTGCACACCTGTACAGGCATTGCAACTTTTGCGGCACATGCGCAGCATATATTGTGGGTTTTTTGTGCATAGACCGTGTAGTCCCAGAATTTTACATATGTAGATTTTATCTTTACAAGCTGAAAGAAAAAAAAGAAAGTAACGTAAGTATAAGTGCATCCGCGAATCTAGTGATGTTTCATCGAGTCTCCTAATAATCACTTTGCCTTAACTTACAGATTAAAGGTTCTTTAGCTTGGCCATGCAGAGGTATCTTGCGAGGAGGCCACCATCATATGCACTGTGGGACATGCGATTTTCTGCCGGCGGCATTCCTCGCTTCTCGTGATCTCGTACCCAGGTCCCATCGTGTAGCTATAACTTCATTGTTGGAAGGTCTGGGTACAAGACTACGTTCTTCGTTTACCTCTCTCCCCTCACTCACTATCATTCAGGATATTGGTTAGGCTGTCCACCAGTTATGCCAACATAGTTTGAGCACAATAGTGAGGCAGAAGAGTTAAGTATTATACTACAATAATGGTGCAACAAAAGTAAAACCGCTGCCCAGTTAGCTCATGCTGTAGAGCGCCGGACTGCCGTGCGAGAGGTGGAGGGTTCAAACCGAACCAATATTCAGGGACTTAATAATACCGTAGGCCCAGTCTCCTGCATATTCTCTGAACTGGTTAGTAGGGGACGTGAAAGAACCCACACACACTTATCGCAAAGAGCAGGGAACGAAGATCCTGGTGTTGTGGTCTGGCCTTGTTATTATTTATACAAGCCCGCATTTAAACCTGCTTCAAGCTGAACTGGGCTAGTCTGTCTAAATGGCGCAAATACAATGAATATCGCAAATAAATTTAAAAACTTACAAAGGAGACAAAAAGTTATAGCACTAATGATGATGGTAATGATAATAATAATAATAATAATAATAATAATGGTAATGATAATAACAAAAATAATTATAATGATAAAAAAGAAGAACACATTTTAACATTTCAAAGATTATACTTCATAACAAGTTAGCCAAGTACCACACAGGGGGAGGGGCTGTAGCCAACCGTGGTACCGAGGTAAAGCTCCCAAGCTTTCCTCGCCAAACTTCGGGCTATTTAATTCGTATTCAGAGTCACGTGAAACAATTTTCGCTCTGCACTTACCAGCCGTTGCCACAGACAATGCACAGCTCACCAAAATCAACAAAATGATGAAGTTTCTCATGTTTAGCAACTATCTACAGAGAGACAAAAATACAATATTACTAAGAAATTCATCTCCCTTAAGCTTAACGTTACATCCATGGCTCATAGAACCGACTTTGCTCTTTGAGCTCGAAAGAAACAGTTCTTTGATATTTTGCCTCAGTTCTTCTGTGATGAACAATCTGGTTATAAAAGGAACTGCACCTACCGTGAATCTTCTTGACGTTTCAACAATCCCTTTCCAAAGATTCCACAAGTCTGAAATTACGCTCTCTGAAACCTGTGGATAATGGATGGGAAAATGTTAAGTTTTCAAGTTATTGTCCAAAAGAATGTCATATGAGCAGGTCAGGCGCTAGAATGTCCCCCCTCGTGACGACCAAGGAAACTATTTGCATGCAGCCGGGGCAAGTTACAACGGTGGAGTGATTTTTCAGTTGTCTCTTTATCAGTCCAACAATGTGGCAGTACTGAGAGGTGACACAAGATCCAGAAGTGCCCATTCAAACCAAAGGGAAAGGAAAAGATCAATTGAATCAATTAAACCTAAATTGAATAAATTGCAATGACATGTAATATCGGTGTTATTTTTGGCTGTTGACTGAATTTGACAGCTTTGACAGCTTCAACATTTTTAGTGTGGATGCACCAGTGGAGGTAAAACTTTGTTATGAAAACATTTGTCCATTGATTTTGTTACGACAATTCTACTTTTGTCTGCTGAGCAGATACGCCGTACAACGTATGAAGCTAAAAAGGTCTATTATCGTACTGTTTGCAAAAAAAATTACTCATACTTTTCAGATATCTAGTTCAATTTTTTTCCAATCAAACTAATCCCTTATGGTTTTAATCAATTTCCGTTTCAACGCTCTTGTTATCAATTTTTGTTTTAATGCCTGATGTTTTAGAGTATATTGATCGTATGGTAAAATGTTTTATTACTCATCGTGGTGGTAATATAAAACTGATTAATCGGTTGCCTCATGATGAGCACGCCAACAAGACCGGTAACTGCCCGCTTTGGAACGAAGTAAAGTTTGTTGATCGAGACTCAAATTGGCACACCAGAAGACTCAAGGAAGCTATACACATAAGACTTCACCCTCATAACATCAACGGGGATAACAAAATCGAAATTCCTGAAGCCTGGAAACCAACGATCAAGAAACACAACGGAAGACCGGTACGACAGCAAACCGTCTGTACCGTTGCACTTATGTCCTCTTGTTGTAGATATGTCCTCTGACGTAATGTGATGCAATGGCCAATCACATCCTGTGATCTATAGAGCGACACGCGGCTTGGAACTGGTTAAGAGGCTCCGTTGCAGTTATGTCTTCAAGCAAAAGTGCTCATTCAAGGGGTCGGGATAAGTAGTAAATTTGACACGTATGAGCAACTTCCAACTGATCTCAGGAAAACATGCTGTTCGCAATCTCTCATATTACTTTCCTTGAAGTTCTATCGCTCCTTCGTTAACGCCGTGTGATCGTATCGTTCTTCTAATCTAAACTCCCTAAACGTAGAAGAGCAAC
This sequence comes from Stylophora pistillata, assembly GCF_964205215.1. Classification (NCBI taxonomy): domain Eukaryota; kingdom Metazoa; phylum Cnidaria; class Anthozoa; order Scleractinia; family Pocilloporidae; genus Stylophora; species Stylophora pistillata. The sequence goes on along the minus strand of NC_142524.1, from coordinate 6,252,573 downwards.
TTGCTACGTAAATAACAAAGCGACTTTTGACCAAAGGATGCGTTATTGTTCACGCTTTATTTGGAGTCTTGCTTTATTTACAGACGTCATTGTTCGACTTGCGACTTCAATGACAACATTTTACCCATATGACAATTGTTTTATTTTCTTTAATAGTTGAAGATCATATATTATGGTTCGTCGGCATAAAATTATATATTTTTGACGCCTCGCTGATCTGCCGGAGGTGAGATCGACTGAGAGGTCAAAGTTGTGATAGTTTGTCTGCGTCACGAAGTCTTCCTTCAATCACAGAAGTTTGGCCTTCAGTTGTTTATTTCCAATATCGTAGGTTTTTGCTGTATGGCAAAAATCTGAAGTAGTAGATTGTGAAAATTTGAAATAGTAGATTGTGATGTGATTTTATTACGGTTCCGCTGATTTTAGCTGTACTTTCTTTAGTTCTGTCTCTAAATTTCATTACGGTCCGGTTCCGCTGTTTTAAGCTGCTCTTTTTTCGTACTGTTTCTAAATTATTGTCGGATTTGTTGCACTTTTGGGCGGATTTGTCATAATTTACCCCGTTTACGACAAATTCACATAATGATCAAATCGAAAATCGGGTAAAGATGGCTATGGCAAGGCATTAGGATACATTCCACCTTAAGGACCTTAAGGATGAATTTCACAGAATTTACCCTGTTTTTCTAGAATTCGCTGATCAAATGGAAAAACCAGGTAAAGCGGATGGCATATGGAAACTTAGCGTGTTAGCCACTTGCGGATGAATTCGTAGAATTTATCCCGTTTTTCTAGAATTCATAAAAAAATGGAAAATCGGGTTAAAGATTGGCTATGGCAACTTGTGTTCCAATTAATTCGGAGGATGAACGCTTCGACTTCACCCCGTTTTTTGTCAAATTCACTGAAAAAAAAATTGGAAATTCGGGATAAAGATAGCATGTGGGCACTTCGGGTATTATTCACCTGTAACATGAAGGCTCAGAATTTACCCCGTTTTTCTCGAATTCGATCGCTGATCAAATGGAAAATCGGGGTAAAGATGGCATATGGGAACTTAGCGTGTTAGCCACTTGCGGATGAATTCGCAGAATTAATCCCGTTTCTCCTGAATTCTTTGAAAAAAGAAATGGAAAATCAGGTTGAAGACTGGATATAGCAACTTGGGATCTATTTCATCAGGGAGGATGGATTCTTAGATTTTACCCCGTTTTCCTAGAATTTGTTGAAAAAAAAAATTGAAAATTGACAGATATCGTATGGGAACTTCGCGTACTATCCACTTGTGGCATGAATGCTCAGAATTTACCTCGTTTTTCTGAAATTCACTGATCAAATGGAAAGTTGGGGTGACTATGGCACATGGGAACCTAGGGTACTAGCCACTTGAGGCCGAATTCTCAAAATTCATCCCGTTTTTCTAGAATTCATTGAAAGAAAAAATGGAAAATCGGGTTAACGATTGGCTATGGCAACTTGGGATCTATTTAATTCGGAGGATAAACTCTTAGACTTCACCCCGTTTTTTGTCAAATTCACTGAAAAAAAAGAACATGGAAATTCGGGGTAAAGATAGCATATGGGAACCTCGGATACTATTCACTTGTAACATGAAGGCTCAGAATTCACCCCGTTTTCCTCGAATTAGCTGATCAAATAGGAAATCGGGGTAAAGATGGCATATGGGAACTTATGGAAAATTGGCTATGGCAGCTTGGGATCTATTAATTCGGAAAATGAACTCTTAGATTTTACTCCGTTTTTTGTAAAATTCACTGAAAAAAAAGATGGAAATTCGGGCATTTGGGAACCTCGGGTATTATTCACTTGTAACATGAAGGCTCAGAATTTACCCCATTTTTCTCGAATTCGCTCATCAAATGGAAAATCGGAGTAAAGATCATAATATGGGAACTTAGCGTGTTACCCACTTGCGGATGAATTCGCAGAATTAATCCCGTTTCTCCAAAATTCATTGAAAAAAAATTGAAAATCGGGGTGAAGACAGGATATAGCAACTTGGGATCTATTTCATTTGGAGAATGGATTCTTAGATTTTACCCCGTTTTTCTATAATTTTTTGAAAAATGGAAAATTGGGGTAAAAGATATAATACGGGAACTTTGGGTATTATCCACTTATAGCCTGAATGCTCAGAATTTACCTCGTTTTTCTAAAATTCATTAATCAAATGGAAAATCGGGTGAAGATGGCATATGGGAACCGTAGAGTATGAACTACTTGTGGGCCGAATTCTCAAAATTCATTCCTTTTTTCTAGAATTATTGAAAAAAAAATGGAAAATCGGGTTAATGATTGGCTATGGCAACTTGGGATCTATTAATTTGGAGAGTGAACTCTTAGATTTTACCCCTTTTTTTGTCAAATTCACTGAAAAAAAAAATGGAAATTCGGGCATATGGGAACCTCGGGTATTATTCACTTGTAACATGAAGGCGATTTACCCCATTTTTCTCGAATTCGCTGATCAAATGGGAAATCGGGGTAAAGATCATCATATGGGAGCTTAGCGTGTTAGCTACTTGCGGATGAATTCGTAGAATTAATCCCGT